>NW_016690493.1:207339-262233 GCF_001604755.1 Lepidothrix coronata | reverse complement strand
AAAAAAAAAAAAAAAAAAAAAAAAAAAAAATTGTTCTCCTCTAGCAAATAATATAATTTAGTAGGACAGCTCTACAGAAAAATTTAATTTTGGACTGTTCTCTGAGCTATATGTAGCAATGAGGAGATGCTTCAGACATGTTCTACTGCATGTTTGTAAGATTCCAACCTGAACAGCCTGGGAGTCTTATCAATTATTTCTAGAGATGACTGTGAAAGGCACAATCAACAGTGGCAGATTCTGAGGCCAAACCACTGTCTCTTACCAGCAAGTCAATAAATGCACGTTGTACATACTCCCTCAAATGGTGTCTGGTTAGTGGATGGAAAAGCAGACAGAAGTGGACAGAGCACATGTACACCAGGTAGTATCATCTTTTAGACCAGCCAGCAGCAGCAGGTTCAAGTTAGAGCAGAATATCATCTCCACCAGGCCAGATTATGATTGAGTACTAAGAATCCATTATTCAAGTTATGTTGCTTCCTATCCTCTCCTCCCAACGTATCACCTGGATGAATGGGACGAACAATAGCATTCAAGACTTATGCAAGAGCCAATGTAAATCCTGGGCTCCCTGAGACTTCCCAAAACCACTAAACTATCAACCCATTCCCAGTCTTGAGAAAACAAAAAAGCCAACCAATCAACCAAGAAGAGAGGGAGCAGTACCCCCTCTTTCAATAAAAATATTCAAAGCATTTCAAACTAAAAGCCATATATTGTTTGATTGCCAACTGCAGTGTTTTCTCCAGCTACTTATTCTCCTAGCAATTACCTTTTATAACCTCACATAGTCTTCCTCAGATAAAATGGTTTTTTTCTCTCTCTGTTCACAGCAACGTGCCCATATGATCGATACCATTCAGAGTTCCTACATCCTTAGTCAGGAGCCTGTATGATAAAGTTTCTAAAGAACTAGTGCAAAATCCAACTGTTTGAATCTTCCACATGATCTGTAGGTCATCTCTCAATGTACTTCCTTCAGCACTTGTGCTTTCACAAAGTAACACTGCATTTTAGTAACAATGTGTAATTTTCTTGCACCGTATGTGTACGGTTCAGTGCACCCACAGGCACACCTATGGCTTCACAACTGTCACGTTGTTTCATCTGAAAACACAAAAAATAGTCTATAACAACACAGAATGCAAGTCATACAAATGTAATTTATTTTCACAGAAATGTCCACAGTTTCTATTAGGATTTTTAAGTTAACCGCACAAACAATTAAAGCAACCCCTACTCTCTTCCTTACCCACAACGAAGGGTTCTGACTGACATGCAGTGGCATATTACAAAAAAAAGTCTGCCAGCCAAAGCAAGCCTCAACCCTGCCAGCTGCCCCTTAGAATACAAGTTGCTGCCCCAATGACAGATGGCCACATAGCTCACTGGCAATGCAAGCACAGCTCCAGTTTGCAGCCCAGCATAATTAAGCCAACTGCAATTCCCATTTACCTTAATATGCTGCCCTAAAAGATTAAAGCGCTACCACAACCATGATCTGAGGCATTCTGTCTTGAACAAGGATCAGCTGGGAGCACAAGATAAATGACAACCAAGAGCAACAACTCCCAGTACAACCATCCAGTTTTTAGCCTGGGACAAGCTGAGCACTAACGTAAGTCCAGAAAGAAAACAGGTATCGTACCAAGAGAGACTGCATAGTCCAAAACTAGACTACCAACCACAGGAACTCATGGGCATCATGCTCAATCCTGTGCTTTGTCACAGATATGGTTCCATGATAAAGATAAACCAAATATAGAGTACAATACTGCCAGAAAGGAGAGTACAGACCTTTTTCCACCAGCTCCTCACACAACAGGCAGTGATTGTACAGGTACACCATCATTAAAACAAAGGAAGGAAGAAGCAAATCCCTACTGAGAAAATCCCTTTTGGTGGCCATTTGCAATGACACTGCTTAAACCAACAATGAAACTACGCCTATAGACTTCCCTGGTCACTTTGGTCAAGATATTTAATTTCTTCACACTTTCGTTTCCCACTGCTGAAGTCAGAACAGTGGCACTTCAGTACATCCCAGGTGTGCAATGAGGACAGACATGACTGGAAACCCACAAGACACAGGACTTCTGCAATACAAATATCGAAATCAGTAAAACAAAGGGGATCCTTTACCAGTACCTGAAATTACTCCAGGCCATCGGTACCATTACTGTAAGAAGTGCTGGGATAACAATCATTTCCTCACGTTCACTGCAACCCAAATGCAAGACCTTCAGGCAGAAGGGGAAGATTAAAGTTGAGTGCTCTGATTAGTATTCTTTTTACATCACGGAATGCTTGAACAGCTCTTTCCCAAGTAAACTCTTAGCATATACAAGAATAAGGACTTCTGTGAAAAGATCAGTAAGTCAGGAACCTTCTGGACTAGAAACTGCTCATTAGCCTCAACTCCATCCACTGCATTGCTGTTACCAGAAATACTGAAAGAGGAAACAAAGAACCACTGAATTATTCCTCTTATTCTAAAAGTTAAATATGTAAATATATAAGTCTGCTCTTAAAAGGAATAAAAGAAAAAAGGAAATTTCTTATTTAATTTAAACACCTAAGATCATTAAGTCTTCTACAGAGACTCTCACTAACAGAAATTTTATCTAGGCGGGGGGATTTTTGCCAGCCAGGTTTGCAGTAAGGGCTACTTAGGAATTGTCTCTGTGTATGTGAAAGGTACCTGATGGAGGGAAGATGCATGCCTTGGGAAGAAACGTGTCAGCTGTTTTAATAAAAAAGGAGCAGGTTGATTTTTTTTTTAACTGAGCTACAAAACCAACACAAGCAGGATTTGTGGACACCAAGTTCTCAAACATCGCTATTCTGATCTATCTCCCTTTGCCCCTTTCTCAAACCATAAATTGATTTCAAAAGCTAGAGGAATTAAAATTCATTTTCTGTAATATATTTGGCTGCTTCTGTAGTAGTAATAAATTTGGGGGAAAGACAAAATATGTCCCAGAAATCTTACCAAAGAAATCTTAACCAGGCTCGAGCAGTGCCCCCAGCCACCACAGTGCACACACAGGATTTAGATTTTTATTACTGAAAAATATAACCTTCCTGCCAACAGGACCCTACACACAAATAACAAGAACGAAATCGTTGTGAATGTTTAATGCTCAGTATACACACATAATTTTAGTGACTACATCTGCATCAAAACATCATAAACACACTAAAACAGACCACTTCTTTTTCTTACTATTTAAAACTTGCTCATTGTGAAAGTGGTAATTATTTCCACCATGCAAGTGACAGAAAGAGTCGAACATTTCTGTCTTTCACAGCCATCACAGCACTACTTCAACAGACTACCTGTTTGCTAATAGTGGTAGCCCAGAGGAACGCTGGAAGGTTGGCTGGAAGGCCAAGCTTGTTGCTAGGAAAGAAACATTGGGATGGCAACCGAGTATATTCAGTCTGAAAAAATCACTGTGCCCAACTCTCTACAATTTCAGCTAATGTTCTAGATTCCAAACAATTGTACGACATTTCTAAATCATATATAAGCACAAAAAAATACACTGGCAGCTCATAGCACTCTTTGAGATATTGGTCATTGAGACAACTGAAACAGTCAGCTGAAAGTCAGTCTGCTGGGATTTACCCAAGACATGGTAATGAATCCACTCTTACAACATTGATGGATGGTAGGCACTGCTTGATAGGCCTCTGAAATAGAGGAGTTAAAAATCATGCTTTTTCCATACACTATCCACTTTTAACTTTCATTGTATTAATATCCATAAGAGCAACCCAGAGCAGAGGACACACTCAAATCTTCAGTTTCTCAAAAAGTCATCCAAAACATAGGCTGAAAAATTAATGAAGTGAATATGAAAACTGATCTTAGATATCAATACTGAAATTTTCAAATATAAATTTGTTTTAAATTAATTTTCCATTCTTCTTTTTCTTTTCCCCACATTTTTACGAATTTACAGATTTCAACATTAGCATGACCAATATATTTTCCCTTTAAAATTACATATAAAGTTATGTTGTCTATAACTGAAAAATCAGAATAATTTCATGTCCTCTTCTTCTCCTCTGGCATTTAAAAAAACAGGTTTAGAGGAGATGGAGCTGTGAGTAAATATTATTTCCTGTTAAGACTTTTAAAGTTAACAAGCTCAGATGTTCAAACATTACTTACACAAAATGGGAAATCCAGCATCACATTGACACATATCATGACGACTTGATTTTCAGAACAGAGCTTCATTAGACACCCACTGAACCTACTCAGGTATGCCTTTTTCAGTTTTTAAACCTTTTAAATTAAGGTAAAATTTGACAATGGCAACATCCATACTGATACTGTCAAGTGTATCAGCAGATTATTGATCACAAGCTGCTGAATGAGCAGCAGCTGCTAAGAAATTTGGCAAGATACGAAAAGGGTCTAAACTTGTTATCAAAGGCCACTTGAAGTCACTCAGATATCACTCGTTATCACAATCACACCCATTCTTCTTCTAATCATCCAGACAGCAACAGTAGCCCAAAGCATTAATCCTCTCTCCTCCCACTGATGCTCAGCTGGCCAAACAACTCTTGTGCTAAAGGAGGTTCTCTCAACAGCGATCTGAGGCACATACCTTAGAGGCTCAATTACTACAGAGCTTTACAGAGTTAAAAACGCAGCCAAATGAATCTGAATAAAATGGAACTAGATGATTTTTAAGGCCCCTTCTAACCCAAACCATACTATGATTCTATGAAAACAATTCTTCTGTGATAAAAAATCCACTACTCATTTTCATATACTGCAAACCCCATGGACCTTTGGTCTTCCAAGGTAGTAAGAGACGGAGGTCAGCTATCTCCTGTCCTTATCCATGGTCTTGATGAGGGCAGTTGCAGCCAACAAAGGTCAAAACAGGCAAATGAAACTTCAGAGTAAACCCTTGTTTCTTTTGTATAACTGATCTCCAGTGATCATGGAAGAATATGAGAACCTTTCTGCCAAAGCAAATGGTCACAGATCTTACCACCTTCAGAAGGGTGAAGTGTCACATCTTGCCAACGACTAATATAACAACCATCTAAAAGTTGCAGTCCTTCTTCCTTCAAGACAGCAACAACTGAAGGAAATAAACATTAATTTGAACAGCTACTACACAATTTAAACTGATGACCCAACAGTATTTGGGTCATCTTTCTGGCCTCTTGCTTTCCCAATAGTCAGGAAAGGCTGGTTTAGCAAAAAAAAAAAAGGATTCCATTTTGTTCTCAGCTCTTAGAAACAACGATTAAAATCTGAAGTTTTCCTATGCTTCAGCAGCATAACATTTTCTCCAAAGGTATGTTGACAAACCTCCCAACTCTTTATTTTTCAGATGACTATAGCAAGTCTCCACCAAGACCTATGTCTCAAGATGACTGAATTCTAATTTTAAAAAGAAGTCACACATTTCTTCTCACTTTTTCAAGTACAAGAAGCTTGGGAACTGTAAATTTTACATATTACCTCCTAGAAAAAACTCTCACTGACCAAATAAGAATGAAAAATGGTGAGGAAGCTTTGTTGTATGCACATAGGATCAGTAGTACAGTAATTAAATAAAGAGGTTCATCTGTTGAAGAAGGGAAATGTAGATGCAAGAGGCAGTTCTGAGTTTCTCTTTGGGAGCCTTAGGAATTCAGTAAGGCAGAAAGACAGGGTGGCGACATCCAACTACTGAAAAATATTTTCCCATAAGCATTTAAGCAGTATTTTAGATTTTTAACAATTATTGATGAACCAGACTGGACTGGATTTTCTATTGCAAAATCAAATTTCAGATAAGAACTAAGCACTAAAAAGAAAATCAATTGTTTTACCTTTCCTGTCATTTCAGATCAAGTTCAAGTGCCATTTGTGGTCAATGGGAATCTTTCAGTCAGCCAGGATTTCAGCGGGCTTTGAATGAGAACATCAAAAATCATTCCTGCAGTGTTAGAATTATTTCAATTACCAAGCATCTTCTGAAAGAACTCGAAGTAAAACCCAATTCTTTAAAAACAAGAAAGAAGTATACCAAGACACTGTGAAATAAACAACTTATTTGTGGTGCTTTAAAATCCATTAATAAAGCTTTTGTAAGGTCTGCCAAAGAAAAATGCACCTGGCAATTGTAACATCTGACTGATTTTCAGGGTAGCATCTTTGTAGGATTCATTCCTTCGGAAAGGTATGGTCTCAAAACAGCAACGACACAAGAAACTGGTGAAGTCCTCATCTTACTGTTGTACAGATACACCCAAACTAGCTGGGGGACAGAAACTGCATTATTGTTTTAGCCACGGCTCTCCAGCAGGTCTAACAATCCACATGGAGAAGGGAGTGCCTTGTAAGAGCATAATGAAAGAGGGTCAAGCTAACTCAAATTACCTTCCATTTGCCACAGGGTAAGAGCATACACATGAACAATTACTGTGAATCAGATACCACAGATCAGCTGACATATGGTAACCTGTCATCCTACAATAACCTGTCCAAATACAAAGATAGCTTGAAATTCACACTGGCTATGGAGCCACAACTCTCCTCTATTCAGAAGGCAAGACACTAAACCCTTGAACCTTTGCTTCTGGAGGTATAAACTGAAATCAAGCAAAGAAAAGAACCCACAAATGAGAGCCCTTAAGGTAAAGAGGCTGTTTCCAAATACTACAAACTGGGATTACCAAAAGGAAATAGTTACTGTAACATGACCTATTCATGCTAACTAGCCCTTTGGTATAAAAGCATGAACACAGCATGATGACCATGAGACTGCAAATTCAGCTCTTCTGTTGGTATGGACAGTGGTTATTTAAAACAAGTGTAAGAATTCCAAGTACGGCTGTTGATTTGGCCTTTTTGCCATGTAACAGCAATTCACAGTAGGACAAAAATCAAGCTTTTCCTTCCAAATCAGTGCCTCCCTCTCTTTTTTTCCTTCCCTCCCCAGGAGTGCTTATTTCTCTATGCTTTGTACCTACCAAGCTCAATGCAGTCAAGCAGGACACAAGAACTAAGGATAAGCTTTATACGCTCTACCAACATCAGACCGGCATTCACATGGTAGAGCTCTACAGCTGAATCAGTTCTTTGGAACACAGAAAAAGTTGCACAAGAACATAAACACCCCTATAATTTTGATATTGGAATATCAATATGGATCTGGTATGTATTGGCATGCTCTCTCTATACACCTCTGTGGAATAACCTACATAGAATCAAGGTACAGCTGAGAACAGAAACAAACCAAGGAGCCCCAGTGACAAGGTTTCTAGGCAGAGCACAACTATGCAGCAGCTTGAGCTCCTAGAACAAAGCAATGCCCGAACTCTCACATCAGAGGGACTTGACAAACCTGGCAACGGAATGGAAACTGCAGGTTTCTGTTACAACAAACAGTAGGTTTCATTGTATGTACCATAGCAGGTAACTTAGCACAGAGCCCCAGCAGCATTTCAACAGCTCCTCTCAAATGGACAGGACCATCACAGGTGCCGTGGAAGGCTCCAGTCCCACATGACTGCCAAGGGGATCTAACGGTGAGCTGTGAGGACAAGGGGCAGTCCCACTTCCTTCACCCCACTCCCAACTACATACACACCGACTGAACTCTGCAGTTAGACAGCTCACGCAGCTAAAACAGCAAATAACTACTCAGGGTGTTTTGGAGGTCTAGTTTCCGTGGTGACGTGGTTCAGGGAACTAAGAGTGCAAAGGCAAGGCAGAGGATAATAGCACGGAGCTAGAAGCGGGAGTAATGGGACAACCCCTTCCTCTAATAAACAGGCTCTAAAATTAGTTGTCTTGTAAAAATGCAACTAAAGGAGTATCTCAAGATATCTCAAGAGCATAAAAAGTAGTCCCCAAAAGCCTGCTGCAAAAACTCGACGTTTTTCAAGTGTTTGTTCCTTGTCTATGTCCTCCCAGCTTCTACACATGGGTGAACCACGGTTTAAGAAAAGACAGTGGTAAAACCAGCAAAACTCTGCTATTGAGAAGAACCACAATAGCCACTATGCAAGTTATCTTTTAAGAAGAATTCCAGATTCAGAGACTTTAATCTGTTCAAGAAGAATTCACTAAACTTTCTAACAGGAAATACAATTTAAATGATAGGAAATTCCTCTAGAGTGTCTTCTTTACTTAGGAACCTACATCCAGATCTTGCTCTTCTCTTTTACAAAAATTTAAAAGTAGCAATATATTATAAAAACAGAACTTTGATGTTCTGTAATTTCATTGTATGTTTTAATTTGCTTTCTTCCCCTCCCCTTCCAGTTTCATTAAGAACTGAAGGACTCAGACTAAAGCTCTAGGTTATATTCATATACTACAGTTCTACAGCTTAGTACCACGAGCAATAACAAAATTCACCAAGTTTGCTTCCCCTCCTATCCAAGTGCTGAACAGAGAAACAGCACATAAGTAAGAAACAAACAGAAATACTTAACAATTTGAAAACATGAAAGGATTAGGTAATAACAAAGTCAACTGAACAAAACTCTCATTTTCTCAATTCCTGTAAATTCAGTCAGCTCGCCTCCGCTCTTTTACTGTCCACATTTTGCACAGATCTGGTTTACTTTTCCTAATCCACCTGTTGTAATGTGTAAGGCTAAACATATTTAATCACTATTAGCACAACTTAGAAATCTTAGAGAAGCATGCTACCTCCTCTCCCTAGCAGACCAAACAGTTCACAGCCCGTAAGAGGATGTTTAAGTGCTGCCACAGGTGATGCACACACCTGGTGCATCCTCCTTCCCCTTACATCAGGGACCCAGACAAGAGTGTGGGCTAAATGAGTTGCCCCCACGGCAGTGGCAACTCCCTCTGGCTCCCACCTGGCCTCTGAAAGATACCCCCCTGTGTGTGTGCAGAGTTAAGTGTGTTTAATGTGCCGAACAAACACACGCGCGCAGCGATGGCTCTGCACAGGCACTGCACATTCAGCACTTGCACAGCACACCAGACCTACCATGCTGGAGAGGGAACTGCCCAGGGAAAGCAAGCTGCAAGCCTGACATTCCCAGGCAGATGCTGGGCTGACAAAGCATTCACAGCGCTCCAATGCTATGCATATACATTAAATCCTTCATATTCAGTGCATGTAACGTTTTTTATGCTTACTGCCCTGCACACCTGCAGTAAAAGCATGACATACATTGGCCAGCTCTGGTCTACTCCATAACTGTGATTCTCCCATGAAGCACCACAGCAGGAGCGGGGCACAGAGCATAATCCCCAAAGCACAAAGATATCAAATAGACCAATGTAGGAGACACATTACCTCTTAAACCACTGGGCTCTAAGTTTTTGTAACACTGAAAGTAAATAAAAAAAGATTTGTATTTCTGGGAAACTATAACTGATGTTAATAGTCTTATGAATGACCAAAATATACCAAAACTACAGGCAGTGAACACTACTGTGTATACCAAGAAGAAATACACTTGATTTTGATCTCTCCAAATCAGATAAAAAACTTTAGAATAGATTTAGACACTTGCCTTACATGAAGGACAACACAGGTACACAGATACTCCTTTGTACTCATGATGCAAAATCAGGCTTTGGAAAACAGAAGTTGCACTTGAAGAACCAAGTTTATAGATTCTAAACTTTTATGTGTAAGGTAGGCTTTGGAAACTTCTCACTGAAGAAACAAGAATTACATTTCCATATGTAAATGTATCTTTTTGCAGCCTAAGATTCTCTTTCAAGAAATACAGAAAAGACTGGACTAGATTTCCTTTCACCTGGAGCAACCGATGCCCAACTTGACTTCTTGCCATAAGGGATGACCTCACAAAAACTGAAACGCATTTAAGTACTTCAATGCAAGTCTGCACATTTGCTTCAGAATAAGAATAATTTAATTCGGTTACTGTTACTGCCCTGAACACACTAAATAAGCCCTTTGGTGCACATACTAAAAAAAAACTTTTTTAAAAAATCATATATAATCATGCACATGCTTGCACACATGCACTTGAAATAGAGCCAAATAAAGACTCTTACCTTTCCTGAGATATTTATCTCAACATTTCAAAATTCAATCGTTGTGAGCAAGAACTCTACTGGAGCTTAGTTTCTACATGTTTGTGTCTTACACAGCCTGACCTACTCTTTCTCCCAGTAGTCAAGCCCTCATGTCCCCTATGCAGACAAATGACTAATTCAATTACCTTGTGTGCTGACAGGCCAGCTGGTTGCTGCTTCTTGGCATGGGTAGAGAGGGTGAGTTATAAATGTCTTTCCCTCATTGTCTTCGTCCTCTGCCCAGCCAATAATTTCCACAAAACTTAACTTCACACCCCTTTGTCAACTTTGGTTGAAATGAGCTAACAAGTTCAGCAGCTGCAGAGTGACAGACAGACTGTATGGGTGTACGTATCTTGTTTTCCCTGCAAAATGGGTGGGGGGAGGAGGGGAAGCAAACTTGCAAGGTAGGTTTACAGGCTGCACATATTAAATTTGCCTCAGCTCCAAGAGTATTGACCCAGGTTAACACAATCTAAATCCGAGCTGCCACAGTCCCACCACACCCACAGGTATTCAGTGTTATCCCTTCCCTTGTACTAGCACTTGTGCCAAAATTCAACCTGGGAAAAAAAAGTCAGTCAGCGTTTGGCGCAGGCAGGTCTGGAGCCAGCTCAGCGTCTGTCACATGGACTCTGCTACCACGTAAAAGAAACGCGCAGGGCTGTGGCAGAGGCAGCTGCCCTGGTGCTACACGTTTGGGACTTAATAGCACACAGGATCCAATCCTAAAAGCACTTAATTTTGGACATGAAGCTCAGAACCTCATCAGTACCATATACAGTGCTGTGCTGGTGCTACAGAGAGGCACATATGCACTAATGGAGTTGTTATTTTGAAAAGAACAGAAACAAGAAAAAAATACTCATATGATAGCTCTGAGGTTGACAATTTTAGCTGCATTCTGGACAAGATCTTTTTTTTTTAAATAAGTGCCTAACCTTGTCTTCTTCCTAAAACTGTGGCCAAACCTATATGCTCGAGGAAGAAAAAAAAAAGGCACTATAAGCAAATATAGGAATATTTAAACACAGATATCACCCAATCCAGATCTCCTTTTGGATAGACCTTTGTCCTAAAGAAAATGGAAGGACACATCTATTCTGTATCCTTCATGCAGAATTGCAAAACCACTGAATAAACCACTGGCAACTCCTCTGGTGACTGGGGAGAGATCAGGAGAGAGAAGGTAAAACAGAAGTAGCAGAGTGTAGCCAGAGTGGCTAATTTAGATGGAGGGAGGTGTGAACAGCAGAACATAAGGCAAAACATCTTGGGAAGTATATCCTGATGACATCTTATCTTGGCTGTACAACACAGTCAGTCTGGGGGAGAAAATGTTTTTATCTGCGATCATTTATGATCTCCCTTCTGCACCATTCAGAATATGTGTACAGTCATTGTTTATCCATGTATAATATAGACAGAATGATTATGCATTCATAGATTTATTCCTACTACATATATAAATGAGAATCACTTCAGTATAAAACACAGTTTTGCACAATTTTTAAACCCTTACAAGGAACCTTTGATGGAGGATTTTTATAAAAGCATTTTTTCCCAGTGATCTATTTATTAACAACAGGAGTCATAACTTGATTTTTACCCAGTGGTGAACATGTAACAGCTGTTACTCAGTTGTAAAACACTGTCTACTTACACAGCATTAAATAATAAATAAAGCTCAAGACCTAGTACGTTTTACTAAGCAATCTAATGATATGAAACAAGAAGTTCCCAAGATTAACTATGTGCTGTATTATCAACTCTGTTTCATGATATCTGTGCTTATAAGTACTATGCTGTAATATGAAGGGGGACAGAAATTAAAAATAACAAAGAATAATTTTCATTTAATCACAGCTGCACTCACATTATCTAGTAACATGTTTTTTAAACAAATTTACATTTGAGTTCAAAAGAAACCCTTTCCTAATAACTTACACTGATTCCTTTGTACAGCCTTTTTGAGGATGACCTACATTGACTGGGAATAAAGGTGAAAAAAGTCACCACTGACTTGCATGGTATAATCTACCCCCAGTATATTGGCTTTTAATTTAGTAGCATTATTCATCGTCCTTTACTGTAACAGCCCTGCATGAGGCAAGCAAAGTCACAGGTGAAACTGAAATTACCTTCCAGATACAGAGGATCAGACCTTGCAAGTTCTGAGATAGAAATAGAAACTGCACTAGAGACACCCCAAATGTAGGTGGAACACTAATGACAAAAAACCCTAATGCTGTTGATACATTTTGGGGCAAGTGAGACCAAGTGCAACTGACCTTCAAAAATGAAAGGAAAAAGCTAGCAGTGATCTATGTGGAAAGGTAATTTCCATAAACTGTGGAACTTGATTTTGTTCTAATTTCATCACCACTGAGTGGTAAATAGCACTGAACAATGTAAAAAAATAATAAATTAGGTGAATCTAGACTGCCAGAAAACATCAGAGTAATACAAATACATTGCAACCTCACATTTTAATAGAGAAAGTTTCTGCCTGTATCTTTAGCAAATTAATAACATATGAACAGTGGCAGTCCAATATAAAACTGAATAATCACAGTATTTAATCCATAGGCACATCTTTCCAGATGCCTTTTAGAAGTTGTATTTTCATCTGTTTAAAAGAAAAAGTAAACCATGAGGTTGAAAAAAAAAATCTATATTCTGCATATGGAACATTGATGATGAAAATCCTCAGTGTATGTCATTGAGAGGAAGAAGTTTAGGGATTTTTTTTGTTTGTTTGTTTTGTTTTGCTTTTTTTTCCATGTTGTTTTCTTTTTAATGTCAGTATACCAGAGAAGTCATTTTAATTATATAATTACTGAAGATTTTGGAAGGTTTACACAAGACCCATAATTGGGCATAAGACATCACATCCTCTGGTTATATACACAGCAATCTGGTCTGGGTAACATTCTTTGCTCTGACCAATGTGTGCGGGGGGAGGGGGGGGGGAGGCGGGGGAAGGAAGGGGAGGGAGGGGAGAAGGGGAGGAATGGAGAATTAAAAATACTTCCTCAGATTAAATTTTCTTTACTTCATTTGCTTAAAATGTTATGATTGCATAAAACGCACTAAAATATTTATCGCGACACATCTCCGTAGTTAAAATACCTTGCTCTCGATGTGATATCCTAGATACTCAAACAAAAGACATTCAGCTGACAATGAAGCCCTTTTTTTTCTTAATTTTAAAGAGGCATTTATACACCTAAAACCGCACCATGGATCAGTCTCCTTTATCACGCCGGAGTTGTGGCAGGTAATGCATAAAAAATTAAAATCCAATCCACCAGATAAGACATGCAAAATGTCTCCTCCAATCCCACCCCCATCTCGCCTTCAGGAAAAAAAAAAAAAAAAGCCCAGCCACCACCAGCCCTGCACATTCGGAGCACACGCACAGCGGCACCCCCAGAGCCACCGCTGGGGCGACAGCGCCAGGGCCGCGGGGCCGCCACCCCCGAGCCCCCCCGGGCCCCGCTCCAGGCTCCATTAGGGGCGAATCCCCCCTCGCCGCCTCCTCATGCCCTCACACAATGGTGCTTCCCCCCATTAGCTCCGAATTGTCAACATTTTCACGCTAGGCCCCGGCCGGGCTGAGCCGCGGGCGGCCCGAGCCCCCGCTCCGCTGCAGGGCCGCGGGGGCGGCGCGGCCGGGGGGGATCAATGGCCGATGGGCCGCGGCCCCCCCGGCCGCCGGAGCCGGAGCCCGAACTGCGCAGCAGGCGCGGCGCGGCGGGCCCGGCCCCGCGGAGCCGCGGCCGCCGCCCCCGGACACCATTTCGGGGAAGGTGCCGCCGCGAGTCGCCCCGGCACCGCCGCCCCCCCCTCCCCGCAGCCCCCCGGGCGCTCTCCCCCGAGCCCCTCGGGGGCCCGGCCCGCCGCTCCCCGCGGGGAGGCACCGGCGCTGCCGGGGGGAGAAGGCAGCTCGCCCGCCCGCGGTCCCCAGGGACGGGGCGGGGGCTCGGGGGGGTGTCCTGTCCCGAGGGGCCGCGGGCGATCGGCTCCCCCCTCGCCGGCCGGGGAAGGGGCCGAGCCCCCGCCTCCCCCCGAGCCGGGGCAGAGCCCGAGCCAAACAAAGCGCGGCCTGAGCGGGAGCCAAGGGTGAAGCAGCCTGGGCTTTTCCTGCCGGTCCCCGCGCAGGGCGGGCCCCGAGCCCGGCTTACCCCGATCCCCGGCGGCGGCGGCGGCGTTGTTCCTCTCCTGCTGCTGCTGCTGCACCGGGCGCGGCCTGGACACTCGCCTGGGTCTCCTGTTGGCGGCTCGGACCGAGTTCATTTGCCGGCTCGTGTGGGCGGCGGGAGGGGAGGGGGGGAATCCTCCGGCAACCGGTGCCTCGGCGGGGACGGGGGCGCTCGGAGGGAGCCCCGGGGCGGCCGCCTCGCAGGCGCGGGCAGCAGGGAAGGGCGGGGGGGGATCTCCGGGCGCGGGTCCCGCCGCCGCTGCCGGCTCGCTCGAAGGCAGAGGAGCCGCCGGCTCTCCCAGCGCTGCTGTGGGGGACGATGGCGCCGCGCCCCCCCCGTCCCGGCCCCCCGGCGATCCCGCGGTCCTGCCCGGCTCAGGCCCGTCGCTGCTCCGTGGCAGGAGGAGCCATTGACACCGCCAGGGACGCGCTCGCGAGCGGGCGGCCGTTGGGCGGCCGCGCTCCGCCAATCGCCGCGCCCAACACAAACGGCCGGCGGCGGCGCGGCCAATCGGCGCTGCCGTACTATGCAGCGCGGGGTGGGGCGGGGCGGGCGGGCGGGGCGGCGCGGGGTGGGGCGGCGGTGCGGGATATAAAGGGCCGGGGCGGCGCGTGCGGTGCGGCAATGGCGGCGCTCGGGCCCGGCCGGGTTGTGAGGAGAGGGCTCAGAGTCGGTCCGGCATAGCCCGGGCACCGCCGGGAGAGGGGGAGCAGAGGGGCCCCAGCGCCCGCGGCAGGCTCCGCTGGGGCTGTGTATGATGAGGGAGGGACGGCGGGCGGGCGGCTGGCTGGCGAAGGTGCCTTGTTGTGGTGCCGTGCGCCTTGGTAACCCTGCCTGGGCTGGGATTAGCCGTGCTGCGAGTGCCGGCTCGCTTCGGTTTCCTGGCTGGTTGTTAACCACTTTTCCCCCTCTGGAGTTGTGTGTATTCCTTGGCCAGTGTGCACGCTCGCATTTGCGTTACCTTTTGGTAATACAACAATAAGTTATTTCTCTTGGGCTGGCACTTTCAGACAGTGCGTGAAGCTTCTGGTTTTTTTATATTTGTCGTGTTGGTGCTCAGCGGGGGGCCTGAGAGCAGGAAAAAAAATATTGTTGAAATTAGCTGTGCTCTTTTTTCATTCTCAGAAATCACTTAATAAAATAGGTGGCAAAACTTAAGCAGTAAGGAAGAGATCTCTGTGTAGGGTTACTCGGGAGTCAGCTTCTAATGCTGCAAAGGTGTGTTTGTGTGTAGTCCTACTTAAGCTAAGCACTGGGAGCTTCTGGAACCAGAGCCATTGTCTGTGCCTGGAAAGCTGAAGTGTGTTATCTGGTATAGAATGTAAATAAATGATGGTAATTAAAAACACATTAGGCAGGAGCTTGTTTAAAGCTGACAAATGAAGGTATAATATAGCTATAGGAAATGACAGCTTTTTTTTAAAAAGATCTTTTCAAAACATTTGTATTTGTGCTTCTAAAGGAAATGACAATGAAATTGTATCTTCAAGTTCATATCAGGCGAGAAATAAATGTATGGGAAATCTCAGTAGGAGATTTCTCTTGTTAAGGAACGTTTTTTAGACTTACCATTTTGTTGCCTTGAGGAATGACTGGAGAAAGAGTGGAGGATGTTTTTCCCTGTCTAAGTAATTCTAGCCAAATTGTCTAATAGTAGGGAAAGAAATAATGAACTTAGAAGAAGAAGAACATAGGGAAAGAGAATATAAACATCACTCTGTTTGGTGCCAGTTTCTGTCATAACAATTGCCATGTTAGTGTACTAAACGTTCTGTAGAGCTGCATAATTACATGTACATATCATAAAAATATTTTTACTTTGGATAGCAGCGTTGTGAAACTGTTTAACTCTCGAATGGAAAGAATGACCCCACCCAAGAATTGTGCTGAACTTGTTGTGTCATACTTAAGGATATCTCACATCATTAAAAACTTAAAATACAGTATTTTGGTAGTTTAAATGCATTTCTGTTCAACTGTTCTAGTTGTGCTTTCTTCACCAAGCAAATGAATTTTTGGTGTCACGAGATTACCTGAAATTACTTAATATGGGTATATTCCAAATTTTTAGTACACTGTGTAAATCTTTGAAAATCTGTTCAAGTGTCAAGATGGATGACAAGTGAATTTTCACCTAGAGCCTTCAAGAATCTGAAACTTCTGATATTAGAATAAAACTTCATTGAAAACTTGAATCAAATCAGACTTTAAACTTTCTTAAAAAGTTTTGAACTACTTAGAAACTCAATGGTCTTTTGCCCTCAAAAAACCATTTTCTGTAATTAGCTTTTTAAGGTCCAGTGTGTGGTCTCACTGACAGCCAAAATGCATTGAGGGCCATCTATAGAAGGTTATGTGGAAGTTTGTGATAAATGCTCTGAGTTGATACAATGAGAACCTCATGCTGAATAAGTCAGACTTGATCAGGTTAATTAATTAGTGGTGTACAAAAAGTGAGCATTCAATGGTTGCTTACAGGACATGGAGTAAAGAAATAGTCACAATGCTTGTCTGACATTCTTAGCTGTGCTTTAGAAGGCCAGACAGTAGAAAGCCTAAGAACTCATCATAACATTATTGACTAGAACTCTGTACCTCCTTGCATAACCACTAAACCTATCCTGTCTGATTTGTGATGACTGGGACTTGATCATAATAATTCCAGGTTTGTATGTTAGTCTTTAATGTGTTATACTTGGCCATCCTGTGTCTCCATTCCTGCTATAAAGCCTCTGAGAAGAAAAACACAGGTCTGTGATAGAAATGGCACCGAAAGCCCAAACTAATAATTCCGGCTTCATTGTACTGAGCACTGGGTAGAAGCTTTAAGCTATCCTGTAGGATGTGCTAATAAACCATTCCTGAATGTGGGTGCAATTTATACTGGCAAGATAATTTTGCCTTTGTCAAGACAGCTTTTTCTTTATTTAAATTGGGAAGAGAGGGAATGGGAAGTGGAACTAAACTGCATGGTGATCTTTTTGCATAATTGTCTACAGTATAAATGCTTGCTGGGCTGGTTATGTTGGCCACAAATCACCTTTTGGTGACCCATGAACAGTTTCACATGAGCAGGAAGGCGTAAGATCTTGGTGAAGAGCTTGCTTGGAGCATTTACAGCATAAGCAATTTGGGCAGAGTTGTCAAGTGCTAGCTCATCATATTAACGTTATCTTCTAAGCTGCACTGAACTTCAGATGTGTGTGTATTTAAATGTTAATGATATCTGGTTCTCTGTATCTACTTGAAGAGTTGGCTGTTTCTTTGAAGAGATCACCTTCCTTCTTGCATAGAGGAAGGGATGCACAGAGTACTTAGTGATAACAACAGTAACTTTTTAATTATGTGTTAGCATAGAATAGTTAGAGATGAAGTAGCTTCATAGAGAGAAATGGTGTAAATTGTCATGAAGGAAATTCCTATTTTTGAGGGTGATATGTGGAGACAGAAGAGCAGCTCTGAGTCAGCTGACTCGCTCCAAAGCAAAGACAGTTAAAACTACTTGAAGATCTGATCAAGCTAATGGAACATTTAAATATTTCTTTTCTAGATTCTGAGTATAGCTGAGAGGCTAGAGGTGGTGGGGTCACAGAATAAGTGGGACTGGGAAATGGGTGTGGGGCAGTGTAAACTGTTAAGTCAGCAAGGCTGATTCAGGCCAGACTGATCTGCAGGAATCACCACTATTTTATTCCCTTTAATGTATGTGTCTACTAGCAACCTCAAAAACCTTGCTTCAGAGCCTGTTAGAAATGCTTTGAATATTGGACAGATTCCTGTAAATTGTTGTGATCCAAACTTACCCTGAGGATGTGGGTATTGCTTTAATAGTTGATCAAAACAAGCCTAGGATAATGGATTTCAATGAATCTGTGAGCTGTGGATTACTTCTGAGAGGTTCACAAAAGATAAGTAAGGACAGACTTCAACTTGTATATGATGGCCTAAAGCTCTATCTAAAATTTTTTCAGAAACTGCAAAATGAAAAAAAAAAACAAAACACTGATTTACTGACTTTAATTTAGTGGAAAATGCACAGTATTCTCCCTAGCTTTTGCTTCCTAATATTTGTGAGAGAACAAGAAATATTTTGAGGACACTGTTGCAGTTTGTCACACAAAGCCTGCTGCAGAGCCTTTAACTACAGCTTGTGGATTTGAATAAGAAATACAAGGAGTAATTTTTTTATTGTGCTTTTTAATCAATTCAAGTGGCTTTGCAAAGAACCATGTCTCTCCTTCTCCGTACACATGAAAGTGAAGCAAAAAGGGCTGAAATGACTTGCCCAAGAGGGTTTACAGGCTATTAACAGGGCTACAAATAGAACTCGGGGTACAGGAGTCCTTATCTGAGGCTTTCTCCACAGTGTCATGTTACTGCTTTCAGAAGCATAAGACTTTTGCCTATTATTTCCAACCATCTCATATGCTGTTAATATGTCCCTGGACTAAAAATACTGCACTGGAGATTTGGGATTGACCCAGTGTGGGTTTCTGACTTTAAGTTCTTTAAACCTGGAGCGTTGTTCCTCTGAAGATTGGAAAAAGTGAGTCTTCCAGAAATATTTAGTGATACCTACAACTGGTTGAACCTGCTTGCTCTGCAGCTTAGAAGTTTTAATGTCATTTTGTTGCAATGTCTCTGACCCATAGTTCCTCTTAATTGTGTTTTACATCCTATCTCATGCAGCTAAATCTTCCCACTCTTGCAGAAAAAGGCACTTAAATCTCTCCTCCTTTTACCTGGAATCCATGTCTCCTGAAATCTAGCTTAATGTTAGCTGACCTTAGTGGGTTGCCTTCTGGGTGAATGTCTGTGGCTGGGATGTTTTCTGTTGCTATACCAACCTGGTTTCTGCACTAAGAATAAAGACCTCAGGGTGGGGAATGTGTGTTGTTTCCTATAAGCTCACATGACTGTTGCAACATATTTATCTAACATGTTAATTCTGATTCTGCCCTAACAAAAGCTCTCTGGAAGCATGAATGGTACTTCAGTTCTCATTAGTTTTTTTTAATAAAAGTAACTGCTGAAAAAAGTCCTGGAGGGATGCTACCTGAATTCTAAATCATTATTAGCTGTCCTGGTAGAAATTTCATAAGCAGATAAATATCTACATATCACCTGCCTTCTGGATTTTTCAGGAGTATTGCTCAGGGGATCCAATTACTCAAGCATCCAATCTGTATTTTCAGCCTTGTTTTCCTGGTACCCACTGCCCTCCACTGAAATCCCCAAGCTTGGTCCTCTGGATGGTACTGAATTTTGATGTTTCAGGTGGTCTGAACTGATACAAAGCTTCATTGCTAAAATTAATGAAAATACACTGGGTGTAAATCACATAATTTTATGAATGTCCAGTCAAAATAGCATGATTCTCTTGAATGATCTGTTTAGACACAATATAAAACTGAGATAATATTTTGACTTGTTTCTTATTCATTCAAGATTTGCTTTTCACTACTCCTGTTCACACATGCACGTACAGAGATAAAACGTGAACTTCAACTTATGCTTGTAGTTCCTCTCAGGTCTGTGGCTCAGATTTAAGACAGTTCTCCAAATCTTGCTGTTAGTTTCTAAGTTTCAGATTTGCCTTGCACTGAATTTTTATTCCATGGAGTATGCTTTTGTTTAGTTCATTGCATCAGCAATGCATCTGTATGATGAGTTCTGTCTTTAGAGCTGGGATTTCCCACCCCCCAAATATGGCTGATATGGCTGTTGTTTATATTGCCTTGGAAGGGATGCAGCCTGAAGAGATCTTTCAACATAACAAATTGAGTCAGGTCTCAAATAAAAAATGTTTCCAAGAAGTACATCCATTAATCCCAATGGAAAAAATCATTTAATACCAAGACGCTGGAGTTGTATGAGGGTCTGGCTCCAGCTTTAAACCTACCAAAGAACAAAAATTACTTCTTTAGGAAAATTTTTGCTGGTTTGGGGGATAAGTTATTCCCCAAAAATATCTCGGTGGGATTCTGAGCTCCCCAGTTTTGCAAAGTACTTATGCTCCCTGATGTTTATCCATCACTGGTCTAGAGTGGCAGGAGCAGTTAAGGACACTTTGCTTCACCCTCATTATGAGCAGCTAAATCTGAAGGGAGCCTGAGGAATCCCAGTCTTCATTTTCAACCTCTCAAACTGTTGGCAGCATTGTAGAGTATCCAAAGGCTGGAGGTGCTTAAATGGGATTTGGTACCTCCATACAGAGAAGGGTCAGCAGTAAGAAGTGATACTTCTTTCAGTCCTGGAGACAGGAAGCTGAAAGCGGTCTCACCGTCAGCATGTGGTACAATTGTCTTCATTTTAAATCTTGAGAGTAGGAGAGTGTGGGTGCTATTGGTACTATCTGACAATTTTACTCTTAACTGATTTTGTTTATTGATGGGAACAAGTTCTTTATGCTAAGAAGAGAGAATATGAGAGAGATTACAGTTTTTTACTTTGCTGCCTGGTGCACTAATGCCATTTTAAATGTTCTGCTCCAAAGCTGTATCCTTTTCTACACAAGTGTTCTTTAAATATAGAAAGATTGAACCAACCTAGGGAAAAAAATAGGTGTAGCACATCATGTGTGTATGTCTTGCCAGTTCGCTCCTTTTCTGGGTTAAGCAGGTAGAAGAGAGGAATCTAGATCCTTTTTTTCTCACAGTCTCAGATGGATCTCTCGATCATGGCTTAACTAATGAGTGAGAGAAATGTGTAATTATCCTTGTGACTGAGAAATATTTCCCCAGAAAGAGTTTTTGAATGTCCTGAAGAATGTTTTGCAGTTAGGGACTGAAATGTCATTGCCATTAAGAAGCAATTCTGCTCTTCATAAGCATCTTTTTGCTGCCCCTGCCCCGTTCCCTGTTCTGTCAACTAGCATTTCTGCAGCAGCAGAGTTAGGCAGATCAAGGAGGTAATCCAACTGAAAACTAATCCAGCTGAAAGCATGGCTATTCTTTAGGTACATGTGCAAGTGGTAGTGCAGAGAAACGGTGGGAAAAGATGACCCTTACATGCTGAAGGAAGCTTGCATACAGATTGGCTTATTATGACCCTGGAAGCACACCTTTAGCATTTCCTTGGGCCTTTGTGTGAAAGTCATCTCTAATTAGATACGTTTTACTGGAATGCTCTCAGATATAGCTGCTGTGCTGTAGGATCTGTCTGGGCTGCTGCTGAAGCAGCACATTATGTTTTTGTGGTTGAGCTGTCCGTTCAAGCAGGTGGCAGCATGTACTTCAAAGATGCCCAACTTGGGACCACACAGCTAATGTGTTTAAGCTACGTAATGACTTTAGGTGGTAAATTTCTCTTCATTGCCACGTGGTGGTGATGTTGCTTGTTGCCCTCAAGGAGCTTTGGACTTCTGCTCCTGAGGGCAGGTGGCAGATAAGTTGACAAAGAATGTCTTACAGGATTGCTTTCTCCAGTGCTGCATGTTTTTTCCAGTTAGTCAGATGGTGGCTTTTGCTTGTGTTTTACATGTAAATGTTCCTAGACCTCAGCATGGTCAGCTAATCAACAACACAATGTGTTTTGCTAGGGATAACTGACAAAATATAATAGATTTTGAGAGTAGCGTGCTGCAGATATCTCCTTTTGAGTCTGTTTGGCTGTCATTCTAGGATATTCTAGGTTTAGAAGTTTTTCCTAGCCCATCCTTATCACGTCCGTCAAAAGCTTGGTTGTGATCTTTTTCATTCCCTAATGACCCTTCTTCTGTGGTGGGATCTGAACTCTGTCTTCTTGTCTTCAGTAGGTCAGCTCTCACCTCCTCTGGTTGTACTGTTCTCTGTGCCTTTCGCTATGGCATTGCTGGTCGAAGTGTAGTCTTTTCGTGTCTGTCCATTTTGAGACTCCGGGACTTTGAGTAAAGGCTGTTTTCTGTGGAATATTGATGTATTTCACTTTCAGGGTGACAATCTTTGTAATGAGTCTTGAATGTTTATTGGCCACTAAGGAGCTAACCTGAAGATGGGTGTTTTTGCTTGCCAAGGTGAGTGGTGGAGTGGTGGTTTGCATCCTTGGAAGACTTAAGGGGTTTGCAAGTTTAAGGGAATCAAGTGCTTGCATTGATTTCTTAGTAGAGTATGTGGTATATGCCCTATAGGTGTGTATTCTCTAGTCTTGATTATGTCACCCAGCATGTGAACATAAATATCAAAGGTATATTACCTTTTCATTATGCAAAGGACATAAAAACATGAATTCACCCAAATTAACTGATAAAGAATAACTGTATATAGAAAATACTCTCTCTCACAGTTGCCTGTAACTAATGTCTCAGGATCTTATCAGTTTTATGCTGACAAGCAGAGATGGAGGAGAGATCATCCATTCAGAGGAATGTGTGTATAAATGAGATCAATAGCACTATAAAATCCTCTCCACCAACTATTGGTGATCAGCATGAGTGTGATCTAAGCCTCGATAAAGTTTATATAATATAGGTAAATGCATATCACTGTAAGGACAGCTTACAAACAACTGATTTAAATATGTTAAATAAAGTCTGTTTTTCCTCCACTTATCTGTGTCCAGTACTACAAACTCAGATTTACTGAGTTGCTGAGTTCCTGAGTCTTACATCTTCTGATTGTTTAAGTTTTTATGGTTTTCTTCACAGCAAATCAGAAGAGGAAAATGGGAAATCAAGATTATCATGTACTTTAAAGTCTCAGTTAGCTAAGATGAGAAGGAACACTTGAGTAAGACAAGACTATTGTAATATTTTAGCAAATTTTCCTATTAGGAATTGGATAAAGGGAAGTGATGTCTCTGCTGTTTTATGAAACAGGTTATTGACAATCACTGCAAGTGAATGTTCAACACAGGTAGAGTAGCTGTTGCTTTAGAAGCCTATAAATATTCAACCTTTATTGTTTGTTTTGTAATCTTCATTTCTTAACAGCTGATCTTTGTCTTCCTTTTTTATCACACTGGTGAACTTATTGTGTGTGATTAAATGGATGACTTTGTCTTGTAAGTTGCTTGGCAAAACCAGGCTCATTTTGATGCAAGTTGGTTTTTTGTTTGTTGTTTTTTTTTTTCTTTTTTTCAGATTTACATCTGTGTAGATGACATTGCTTCTGTAAAGCCCTTTGGATATGGACAAGCATAATAGTTGTTCACAACAAAAAAATGCACTTGGGCATTTTACTTCATTTTTTTTTTCAGTGATATGTGAGGCAGAAAACAACTGAGAAGAAGGAAAGGCATCAAATCAAATTTTCTCTATATAAACTCTGTTCCAACACGACATTAGTTGCAGTAGTCATTCAATGTTGGGCTGTGCGGGCTGTGGCCACCCAGTGCTGGGATTTTGCATAGCTCTGAACATGTTTGGTGGAAAGGGGAGGTCCAGCTGTCACAATCATAGATTTTCCACAGCTTGCGTGAGCATCTTGACAGCTAACTAGTTCTGTTGCACCACACTCTGCTGGACTATGTGTATGTAGTATTTCCATACTCAGACTGTGAGGTGTGGGAGAAAGAAGGTAGCAGTCTGATCTATGAGTCAAAATTTTTGAAGGTGTGGAAGAGTAGTCAGTGAAGGAACATAAAAATATGAAGATTGGGGAATGGAATGTTTGGTGTTGGTTTTAATTAGAAACATCCTGTTCATCATTCATGTTGTGAGATAAAAGGAAAAAAATATCCATCACTATAGCACACAGAAAGAGGAAATATCTGTATTACAGTGAGTGAGCAATTCTAATTGACCTGCCAAATATAATTGAACTGAAATACCAACCCTATTACAGCAATATTTCCCTTATTGTGGTGTATGAGAGAGATTCACCTGGCATTACATTTATTCCTAATCTGTCTGCAACCAGGTGACTTTTGCCTAAAATTCATACTACTATTAATTCGGTATTAAACTTAGCAATTATATTTGTCAGCTAAAAGATTAATAAAGCCCAACCAACAGACCTTGCTTTCACAAACACAAGGCTTCCTGTGCCTCACCCCTTAGAAAGGGACAAACACGGCTCTAATATCGTGACCTGGAAGAGTGACTGTGTAAACCAGAGAAGGAAGTTGATACTTGGAGAGCTCAGAGCTGAAGGTTCTTTTGGTTTTTGGGGGACTTAGTTCTTGCCCAGGAAGAACCAACCATTGAAATTCTTTGCTCATCTTCTCCTAGGTGTGGTGCTGTGACATGATGACAGAGGTATGTGCTACCCGTGACTGCAGCTAATCAGGTAGAGTGACCTATGCTCTCCTCCCCCGCACTGGAGACCAGCTGGAGTGACTGATACTGTTACTTCCCATGTTGCTGGAAATTTGGTTAGAATCTGCTTCTCCTGGATTTGTTTAATTAGCTGGCAGTATCTTTAAAATACTTTTTAAAGCATTTCGACTGTGATGTGAAACATGCATAATTTTTAAGGCTTAAACCTTACTAAATGAAGTGAAACAATCTGAGATCCTTCCATGTGTCGAGGGGAAAAGTTTAAGAGGTTTAAATTCAGATTGTTCTACATTTTAAAACTTAATAAATATCAGTATAAATGGGTACAAATAACCCTTTTGTCCACAATTGTTGCAAAAGATTTTTTTCACTTTACATGAATGTTTCTATGTAGACTGAAGTTTCCTCTGAACCAATTTCTTTTGGCTTCTAACTAAAAAAGATGAAGACATGTTCAGGGTAGGGCACTTTGAATTACTATGAAGCTGCCACATGTCTTATCTAAAAATAGTGATAAATAAAACTCTTAATTGATTGCTTTCCTTTTTTAAAATACACAGGAAGGCATGACGTTATTCCATTCAGGTCATCAAATTCATACAAGCTATTGTACTACAATGTAAGATGTAAATTTTAGAAGAATAAAAAGGTGCAGGAAGTTTGAATGATGCATGATCATAAATTTACTCATCTTTTATATAATGCCCACTTGAGGTGCTGACATTTTCAGTACATTAGTTGTTCATAATGAATACTCTTGCATAAAACATTTCACAGGTAATTTTCTGAGGCCAAAGAATGACTAAAAGGTTATTCACTGAAGAGCAGTCAATAATCTGTATCCAAGAGAACACTGGTAGGATGTGAAATAAACTGATGTAACAAGTGAGAAGTTTGCATATATAAAAGTATCTGACCTTTTCACAGGTTCAATGCTCTAAATCAGAAGCCTCAGAAGTGGTGTTGATTGGTGTAGAGGCAAAATCATTATGTTCTAACAGTTTTGGGCAAAATAACCACATCTCATGTAGCAGAGGTCCAAGAGGTAGTCACTTCTGCTGCAGGTAATAGACAATCACTTTTGTGCTGTATACTTCAAGATGAATAACACTAATCAGTGGAGATAACATATGTTTAAAGAATATACTAAAAAATCAGAAAAATAAATCAGTTGCTGTGTAAGGCTGCTTTCAGGCAGTAGATTTTAAACAACTTGTCAAATATTTCATGGCTGTTACAGCCTCACATAAGAGCTTTTCATGGTTCATAAAGAAAATTAATGTGAAATCAATAATGGTATTTAAAAATTCACCAAACATTTCCCATCCAGTGAGAACCTCACTTTCAGA
Source organism: Lepidothrix coronata (assembly GCF_001604755.1). NCBI lineage: Eukaryota > Metazoa > Chordata > Aves > Passeriformes > Pipridae > Lepidothrix > Lepidothrix coronata. Next base: position 236,427 of record NW_016690493.1, on the reverse strand, counting down.
GTGCCACTAATGCAACACTCAGAGTGGGAAAACCACACAGACTTGACCTTAGTGATAAACAAAAGCGAGTGCAGATGGAAAGTGCAGGGGAGAAAGATGCTTTCAGAAGCAACCAGGAGGAAGACCTGCCTGCTTTCCCACAAGAATAAACCTCTAAACAGAGTTACTGTAGCATCAGCTTACAAAAGCCTTGCTTGAAGATGTGGTCTAGGTGCTATGTGGACTTCCTCCTGGCTGATACAAACTGGCCTGAACAGCAACACCACCACCACCACCAAAATCACATAAGGGTAAAAATCACAACAGAAACACAGTAAAATAAGTTTCCTAGAGCATAATACAACCATTTGAACTGCCAGACTTCAGACAATGAAGAGGAAACCTTTCCTAGGTCGCTTTGTTTTACTCTTGCAGAAAACCAGGGATCATTGTGGAAATGAGAAGAAACAAGGCACATAATTAGATTTGTTTGTTAGTTTATATTTTTAATAGAAGCACAAAGAGGAGTAATACATTATGTAGTGATCTTGCATCTCTACCTGCACTTAGGTGACTTCTCTGCTGCAGAAGATGCACTGTAGTTACCAGCTGTATGAGTTAATACAACTGTAATTACCCACAATTGCCGCATTTGATCTGGGAAATTAAATAGGATTTGTCAGTATCCTCTCTTCTCTTCCTTCTTCCCCAAAGCAACCCAGAACCGTTTTCCAATGTCTTGCATGGGGTTGTTCAGAGAGAACAGAAGGCGAAGAGCAATCCTGCAGAAGTTGGGTGCAGTGGTCTCTCCTGAAAGGCTGGTTTCCTGAGCTGCTGCACTCAAGAGTGAGATTCAGAATTTTCTCAGTATTGTCATCTCCAGACACCCATGCCTACACTCTCTTGGTGGCATTCACAAAGACTTTAAAATATGCTTCCTTATTACTCATGGTGATTTCTAGTTTTGGGGGTTCACGTGTCTCACACTTCCCAAGCTTTTTCTCTGAACTTCAGAGTTAGAAATTTGGTTTTTTTCTTCAGTTAGAATTCAGATTCACATGGAAGCACTTGACTCCCAAAGCTGCGGCTTCAACCATCAGATAGGAGATTCATGATAAAATTGGCACAATTGTACTGCTCTAAGCACTTTCGGAGGCATATGCTGCTTTTCCTGCTCCTGGAAGTAGTCCCGCAGATGTCTCATGATTATTCACTTGAGTCATGGTTGCAGAGTTGAGTTTTTGGTGGCTTGGATTCCCAGATTCCTACACTGCGTATTTACCGTGTTCAAAGAGCAAATCCTAATAGAAGACCTGCCTGACTGACAGTGAGGATGTGTTTTACCAAAACCCGGTGTTTTGAACTTAAATCAAACCGCCTCTTGGCTTACAGCACTATTTGGTCAAAACGAGACATCTCCGAGGACAAAGAGGCCAAAAAAGGTGTAAAAATGAAGTGGCCACGGCAGGCAGCTGTGGTTGGGGTTGGATGTTTGTTTTCCCTCGCGCGGCGGTTCCACAGGGACGTTTCCATGGCGTTGGTCACAAGGTGGCGCTCTCCCACACGCGCTCCCGCATTCCCGCCTCCGGCGTGAGAGGCCGAGGCTCCCAAGCTTTCAGCCGGCGTTTATTTTGGAAGGAAAGCATGGGAGTGACAAAGCTAGACGGCAACATCTCTCGCCGGTTTGGGCCGGGGTGAATTTTGAGAGTGAAATCGCTCTAGGGAGTCTGGGTGTTATTTTCTTGGCTGAGATTCCCGAAATGAGGAATTGCCTGTGTGCCCTTTATGACCGCCTGCTCTCCCAGGTTCATGTGCTCTGCAAGAAACGCGGTACTGAGCCTGTACTTACACGCAGTTTAGCTCTGTGCTGCAAGGCTTTAGTATCTAATGTATCAACAGAATAATTGTTGTTGTGGTTTTTTTTTCCCAGGTGTGCTTTTACTGTTAACTAAATTATTCTATTAATTTGCGCATGAACAGATGTTAGGCAACCTGAGAAAACTGTGATTTGCTTTGTCTTTTAAAATTCCATCAATTGTTTGGTTGGGGTTTTGTTTATTTTTAATAGAAAACGAAAACAAATTCTGTCCACAACAGCCCTTTACAGGGTTCAGAACCTTACCTGTGTCCTGCTAAGTGAGATTTAAAGATTCATTGAATGCTAGAGATGGTCTGAAAATAATAAGCATTTCTCAGCGCTTTCTCTAAATTTTCGTCAAAGCTCCTGGAACATTTGAATCAACTGATTCTAAGTCAGTTCAGTTTTCAGGCAAGGAAAGTTGTTTTCTTTTTCCTCTCTTGTAATATTCTCATGAGAAGTGAGGACAAGATCAGGCAGATGGAAGGGAAAAAAGGTACGAAGGAATTGTAACATCAAAATCTTTAAAACTGCATTATTGGTTTGAAAAATGAAGACATTAGTTGTGTAACTTCTGTGTCTAAATTTCAGAAAGTTTTAAAAATGCCATTTTAGTTTTTAAAAATGCTGCATTTATTCAAAGAGGGCTGCAAATGAAAAGTATTGATAAGCTCTACTAAGCGTTTTCATATGGAATCTATTTTCAGCCACATACCAGAAAATGTCTTTGTTATTTTTTTGAATGAGACCCTAATCTCAGAATGACTTTTCATTTATCAGAGCCTTTTAAGTCTGCTATTGTGTTTCCAGTCAGATCCTTTCCACTCACTTCTTTTTTCCTGTGTCAGCCTCTTACAAACTCGCCACAGGGCAAAGTTCGCAGTTATTTTCCAAAGGCACAAGGATTTCCCCTCTCAGGGGTGCACTTGGGCTTTATGCTGTGGAAGCCAAGCACAAATTAATGCCAGCTCTAATCGTTTGTGATAAAGTTTCTTATGGTATATTATACTTAATAGCAAACCTTACAATTTGTGATTTAACTTGTTAGCAATTCAAAGGCTTTTGTTTCTCAGGCTGTTTAGTCTGATGAAATGGCTTAGTGGTTTTTTGCATCACCAGCACTGGCATTTGTGTCTGTATTGGTGTTTTTATTTAACGTTGTGTTGGTTCCCACTCCAACAATCATTTAATAACATTAAAATACTGCTTTCTAGAAAAAAAGTAAGTTCTGGCATCCGCAGTTGAGAGGTTGGAAAATGTGAGTACAGTGTGCCAAAAAATCCCCAACAAAAAACACTCAAACAAAAACCAAAACAAGAAATAAACAAACAACCCCCAAAACAAACAAATGAACAAAACAAAAAAAAACCCAAAGATAAATAATTGACACCTCTTAAAATTCACGATTTTTCTGGATTTTTGTGGGGCAGATTAACAATATTGTAGCATTTAGATTTCCTGAAATATATTTATTTTAACTTTTTTCCAGGGTGTTTATTTCTTGTATTTTTATAGACAAAAACCAGCTGAAATTCTCTCAAGGGGTTAAGAAAAGCACAAAACCTGTTTGTTCTCTCCTGATTCACCATTACAGATATTATGACTCTTGGTATCACTCCTTGATCAGAATTTCCACCTCCCCATCCCTTTGCGGTGAGGATGAGCCAGCTGTCAGCCTGGCTGCCATCTCCCACACTCCTGCAGCTGAGTGGAGCTTTTAGTCCATCTTGGAAAGTGCTTTGCAATCCCTTCCGACCAGAGGCTGAGGTTCAGACTGTAGTTCCTCTTATCAAACATGCTTTTGTATTCCTCACTGGGCATTCGTTGCCTTCAGCTGGGGCTGAGGAGTCAAACAGTTGTTTGCCTGTGTCAATAACCAGATATAAGAGGAGAGAACAGAGGATGCATGGATCAAAAAAAAAAGAGACAAAGCTGTGCTGGTTAACTGCACCACGGGCTCAAATTTTTTACCATGTGTCAGCGTAAAAAATAATCAATCAGGCTGTTTAGGTAACCTGTGCTACCTGATAGAGGCAAATAAACGTCTGCGTTCCCAAAGTGTAAGTGTAGGCAAGAAATCTGAGGATTTTGTGCAAGTTTTGTTTTGAAAGAGCCAGCTTGGTCAGAGTCAGGTCTCTGGGAAAGTATCACCAAGGAACCAGCACAAATCAGCCAGGGCTCAAGAGGCCTGAGCCAGCACGGACTGGCACTGGCAACCAGCCAGCCCAGCGCCTGGTTTTGCTTTTCCTCCTGACATTGGGATGTGACCTTTGGCTGATTCCCTTCCCATCTCTCCACTCTCTGGTCTCCTCCTACCGTTTGATTGCTTTGTGTTTTTAGACTTGAGCTCCTGGGCAGGGTGAGGCTGCAAGTTCCATCTTATTAGGTGTTTGTGAAGTACACAGCACCACAGTGCTGATCTGGGGTAAGATCTCCAGGCACTACTGCACTACCAGTAATTGTTACTATTAATAGCAAGAACAACTAGTTGTAATAGAGTGTGGAAAGGGGAATAGCTTGGCATTATTGATGTCAAGTTTAAAGGGTAAAAACTGCATTTGTGTTATTACCTGTCATCCTCTGGAGAACTGTAAGCATCTCCCTGGACAGGGATCCAGTTCTGCCCTTACCCTGTATAACCTCATCAGTTTCAAAACAAGATTTAATGTCATTAGAGCAAATTGGCATTAAGGCAAGGGATTTTGTCCAAGGAAGTCAGGTTGTCTTTACTTATTTTTCTAAGCACATGGCATGAGAAGGATCACTGAGAAATTTGCCTGTCCCAACCTTTCTTCCCAGCTTTCTCAGGTCCGGCTTGTGTCACTAACCTTTTTGCCTATCCTGTTTTCCATTCTACTAAGTAGTAAATATCCTATGGAACATCTTAGCAACCTTCAGGATTTTTTTATATTCCTTTTTCTGTATCTCATCCACGCACAAGGGATAATTGTGTGTTATCTGGTTGTTATCTGGGAACTTGGTCAGCTCTCCTCATATTCTCAAGATTGGTTATAGGTTAATGATTCTCTCTGGTATTGTTGTGGGTAAATGATCATAACTCATCAGTGGACTAGTGTATATGACTAGCATTTAGTTTTATGCATTTCTCTTCCCTCTCTGCAACATTTTTATTTCCTGCAATTTAGTATGACAGTACCTACTTCCATGATAGATTGTGTCTGGAATAGAAGGATTTAGACTATCCTGCTATTGTCATCTTTTTTCGTGCTTTAGAGATCTCTTTGCACTTTGAAATTTCTGCATTTCAAGAAAAAGAAGAAAATTCCCTCCAATATGGAACTGGTTAGATTTCTTTGGTAGTCTTTGAGTGTTTCAGTCAGTGCTTTGTTTCCTGGTTGGTACAACTCCTCTATAAATGTCTCTCTAAAATCCTTCAGGATACCTCCTAAAAGAAGGAGTAAATATGACTTGCAAATTAAGTGATTTGTTTATCGGATAGCCTGGGCTTAGTTCATTTTCCTTGACAAGATGCAGTCAGTTGCTTTGCATCATTCCTCATAAGCTACAGTTAGAATCTTCTTTTGTTTTTCCAGAGAAGGATCTGAACCCTGACCTCAGCACTGCTTTGAAGTCTTCCCTGATAGACAAAGATGAAGCTTGAGGTATCGAAATGTCCTGGGAGGGACGTGACCCTAAATTGAACGAGGACCCGATGGGGTGGGCTTGTTGCACAGGGCTAGAGATGGGGAGGAGTGTGACTCTGCATGAAAGTGTGGCTGCTCTGGAGCCCCTGTAATTGCAAATTGTAGCTGAAAGCAGGAGAGAAGCCATGAGGTTGTGTGGGGCAGTGTGTGATATCCCAGTGTCATTTCAGAAAATGAAGAAATAGCTTTAATGGAGAAAGGGCGTTTATCTTTGGATAAATACACATGGATGCCCATGTGTATCTTGAATATAAAAGAAAATGCATTGAAGATTTCCACTGTGGTACTTTGATTCCAAGGGAGACAGTAAGCAGTAAAGAAAAAAGGCTTACTGTGACTTTCAAGGAAACTTTCAGCAGCAGAAGAAAAGTATGGAAAGGCAAATTAGAGGTTGTGGCATAAGAGAGGATTAATTCAGATCACAGAGATAAGAGTGTTCCCAAAGTTCAAGATACTCTTTTAGGAACATCCCCACGTAAGAAGGAACTGTTGGATGCCTTAACCAAACTAAATCAATCTTCATCACATGACACGTCTGTGGGTATTTAACCTCCTTGCTGAAGCACCTCTGGAACTGCATTCTCCTGTTGCATAGATGTGTTCCAGGCATAAAAGTTGAAGAGATAAACATTTCATCTTTATTGAAGCATAGGCTCTATGAATGATGTTAAAAAAAACCCTGGGACTTTCTTTTGATGGCCAGGATGTGTGAGGTAATGTCAGGTGTAAAGAAAAATTCTTATATTTGCAGTGAGAATATTTCAAGTGAAATGTTTCCCTCTGAACCCAGGAGAAAGACAGAGGAATGATAACAGCTGATTTCTTGTCAGAGATCTACTGTCAGAACAAGCAGATAATACTTAATGGCATCCGAAATAGAAATCCTCCAGATCAATCTGCACAGCCCCTGTAAAAATAACAAAACCAAACAAACCAATCAACCAAACAAAAAAACAACAAAAAAAGAGTTATGGACTATTTGAGAGACATACAGTGAAAAAATGCAAGATGAAATAAATCTCTGAGAAATTAACTAGTACAGAACAGTTATTTTGTCTTTTCTCTGATTATTTTCCTTCTACTCTTCTGCTTCTTCTTTTCAGTTTTCTTTTTTTCTAAAGCATATGCCAAGAACATTTCCAATGAGCCAATTCAGACAGGTTGAGCAGATATCTAAGGGAGCAGCCTTTAGTAAATCAAGTGGGGTCATACAAGTAGCACTAGAAATCAGTGGCCCAGGCTGAACATCCCTTTATAGCTTGTTCAGTTCCACAGATGCAGCATGGCAACAGGGATGTGACATATTGCTTATTTAGGGGGATGTGCCAGAAATTGAAGTGCTGATCAAGCCTTGTGAAAGAAAATCAGACCAATTAGAATCTTGTCTCATGTTTTTAATTAACTTAAAACTCAATCTCTTATTTCTAGAAAGGAGTTTTTGAGGGAATAGAGGCACTTGCATACAAAACCATCTCCCAAACTATTTGGAATTCACTCTGATAAAAGCGATTTCTGACTGAGCTTTATTTTCAGCTATATTTTAAAGCAAGATGCTAGGCAATAAAAACCTGTATGAACTGAAAAAAAGAGGAAGATCCTACTGGTTTCTGATAGCTGTATATTGAACCAGTCAGTCCACTTACTACAATATCTGAACATCTGAGTCTTTAATATGTGTAGCTTCAAAACTTCTACATAAATAAGATAGGTTTTAAAGGTCAAAATCAACTTCTTAAAAACCACTCAGAATGTGAGAACCCATTTCTAGGAAGAGTTGCCTGTATATAAAAAGTGAAGATATGCTGGTTTTTTTCCTGATTTTTTTTTAATTTATAAAATATATGTTTCCTGGGCATAAAACCAGCACAAAACCAAATATAAAATTCACATAATAAACTGATAAAAAGCAGAACGCCTTCCATGACCCTTCAATCTGCCATTTCTTATATTTTTCATCCAGTTATGCTGTTCTCAATACATCTTTTTTGTCTAGGGAAAAGCAGAATATTTATAATGTACCAGGAGAGCAAAAAACCTCAATCCTTGCCACACTAAGGTGAAAGTTTCAAATAAAAGGATCATCTCCCAACATATCCTTTTCCATGTTGTAACCTAATCTACTTGGATTTTATGTATTTTTAGATTATCTTCATCAGCATAGTATTTGAGCATTACCTCCTACAGACCACATATGGAAAGAAATACTTTGGTATATGGCTGGTAGATATTCAGGAACAAATGGTATTCCAAGAGGAATAAGCCTGAATGGCTAATGACATCTTTAACACTTGCAAGCATTTGCTTGAGATGCATCAAGTTCTGACCGTGCATCAGTAAGATCCACAGCTGAAGCCTGAGTGCAGCTGAATGATAAATGAGGAGTAAAATGCACTCATGTTTTCAGTTCCCCTAAAGCCATAGTGGAAACTTGTAGATGATCTTATGTGCTGTCGTGGGATAACTGAGGGTGAGAGTCAGGGCAGAGGATGGACAGATTAGGCGATACAAACCGCATTCACTCATGTATTTAATAAAGCTGCAGAAATGCCTGTGAAGCAGCTCTGAGGATGCTCAGCAGCAGGGGTGGGGCTCTGCTCAGTCCCACTCACAGAATGGGCTACAGGGAGCAGTTGTGTCCAGTTAGGATAGGGGGAGGGGTGTACAATACAAATCCATAGGAACATCATAAAACATCCTGTGTTTTAGGCTTTGCGTGTTGTTGACATGCAAATACTGGAGCAAATGTATCCCACCTTTTCAATAGGCTTCTGCGGAAGAAGTGACCCTATCCAATCATTTCCTTAATGTAATAATAATATGGCCAGTTTTCGCGAGCGAAGATTTGGGAAAGGTCATTAACCCTTCGAGCCTGCGCAGTGGATTTTTTAGGTGAGACACAGCGTGCGCTGAACTGAGCCCACCCTTTAATCCTGAGGTTCATCTGCCGGGGCCGAGCAAACTTGGACAGTGGCAGTGAGGTCCCCAGGACGTAGGTTTGTTTAGAGTGACCTTCTCTTAGATGGATTGCCTTACAGGGCTGACGAGCTCCATCTGCCCGGGGGGCTGGGAGTCGAACCCGGGTCGCAGTGGTGAGAGTGCAGCACCCTAACCACTAGACCACCAGGGGCCCCTTTTCCTTAATGAAACCTGAAAAAAAGATGAAGTTGGACTTTATAATGCCATGCTGACAAGTGATATAATATTCTTATTCATCTTTTAATCCTCTTCTTTCAGGTGTCTAATTTGATGCTTCCCCTATTAACTTTCTCATTTCTTTCTGTGAGGTACATCAGAGGTCACTGTACCTCTTGTTGTCATATTTCCAGCTTATAAGAGGGAAGAAGGAGCAGAAAGTAACTACAAGATAGTTCTGAATCTTTCATCTTCATTTCTAAATCCTGTCGTTTCTTTAAAGTACACACTCTCCTTTCTTGCCATCAGAAACAAGAACTTATTTGAATGTCAAACAGGGCTTTAATGAATCCCACAAGATAATCAGCAGCTGTCCAAGTTAGTTTCTTTAAATAATTCTTTATGATCTTCACTTATGTTTTTAAGTGCTAACTCAAGAGTTTACCTTTTTCTTCCTCTCACACACCCATTTGAAAACAGGGATGTTGATTTACTAGTTAATGCCTTTTAAGTGCTTTTTCACCTTAGGTTTGGATTGTCATACTGAATAAAGCTCCTCAAATGTGCCGACTGAAATGGAGCACCTAACCTTGAGGAGTGAGGCACTCAAGGAGTGCAATATTGCAATCATGACATTGTTGATATAAATATTTAGAAATTTCTTGAAATAATATTAGTTACCATTCAAAAAAATTGGCACCTTTAGAATGGTGGTTACTAAATAATCCTGTGCTTTACGAACTCGGCTCAGCAAGGTTTTAAGGGTTTATTACACTCCTCTGAGGAAGCCCTGAGCACACACAGTGTTTTTCCTGTACTCTACCCTTTAAAAGTCTCTCATACAAAAAAAGGGCAAATAACAGTAAGTTGAAGTTTTGTTGACTTGCCTTCTAACATCTGGGTACCTTGTGCATCACTAGCAGATGCTTATGCCTTCCTTTGGGCAGAAGAGAAGTCGGTGGGTATTCTAAATTTGAATCACTTTATTCACACATACATCCCAGTCCCAAAATGAGGATGTACAGCCAACATGGAAGGCAGCTCCTTCATGTAGGAGTCCTAGCCCAACATCTCTGTCTGGTTCCCAAGTGACAACTCTTAATGCCAGAATTGCTTTAACAAGAAGCAAGGCAGACAGCCAGTTTCCAGGCTGTTCACATTGCCTCCTCTTCTTCTGAGCCTGCCAAGGTACAAAGTCCTTGCATAACCCAAACACTGAACAGCAAGATAGCGTGTCTCTCTAAGAGATGAAAACCTGCTTGCACACTGTGAAGGTAACAGTAGAAGATTTTGTAGTGATGCTTCATGGTGATGCTTCCCTTGACAATATGCCTGCTTATCTGTTAACAGAATAGGTAACTGCAAAGCTTTAGCCCTTCACTTTTGACCAGCATTTCTGCAGTTAGGTTCTTATCCTAATTATTTATTTCTGCAAAACAAGGATAGGAACTAGCTTTTTTCATAGTGCACCGATACTGTTTCCATTTATCTTTAAAAAAATTTCAGTGTGTTTAGTGAGAGGCTTGTTCTCAACAATTTTCATTCTCAGGCTGTTCAGTTACACAAATGGGGACATTTTTACTCCACGGGGACATTTTGTACTTCATTTTTCTTCCATCAGTGACTGTAGCTTCATGCTGATGTCTTGTAGGGCATCCCTCAAGAGTACTGTGTTTCACACATGATTTTCTCAGAAGAAAAGAAGGATTTAGGTTTTTTTTAGTAGGTCAGAGCTGGCTATCTCTAGCTCTACTTCACCTTTTCCCTTCGATTGTTTCAGATTTGCAAGTAAGATGCCACTAGTAACATAGGAAGGCTGCAGACACTTCCAGCCTGTTCTCAGCACTGCCTACAGACTGATGCAAACTGGCACATTTAAAGCCCAGGCAGACAGCAGCTGTGTAATCCAGTGGCATTTCCTTCTAAAATTTTCTGCACAGAAGAGGAGCTTGAAAGGAAGTAACAGTTTGGGGAGAAATCCAATTGCAGCCCCAGAGGCAATACTACACTAAGCAGTAAATCTTCTTGTCTGTATCTACAGAAAGAATAAGGCAGTCCTGACTTGCTGGCTCTGTCTCTATTGCCAGGCAGGAAGGAGCCTGCAGACCTGCTGCCCTCCTCTTCTGTATCAGGGACCTATTTGACCATGCTGCAAATCCCTGTCAGTGCATGCTCATGGGAGAGATGCTGTGTACCTTGTTTCAACCTGACATGGCTTTAGGACATGAGCAGAAAAGAACATCAGAGCCAGACATCAGACATAGCTCTTTCTTTTTTTTTTTTTTTTTTTTAACTTGCTAGGTATCCAATACTTTCAGGCAAGTCAGACAGTGTGTGATATGAAAAACAAGCTCAAAAAATTTGGAAGCATCTAGCTCATGCAGAAAAGTACCTACTAAACTGGGGGAAAATAGAAACTTAAAACTAGTCACTGCTGTAAAGTCACAGACAGTTACATAGCTTCAAGGTAGCAATGCCTCCCATCCAATTCCAGCACAATCTGCCACTGGGATTTGAAAAAGGCAGTGTGAGCAACAGTCAGTCAGTAGCAGAAAACATTGGTGTTTATTGTGCCGGCACATCAGTGTTGGAAGGAAGATTCTGCATGATTCCATTCCTGAGAACCCAATGGGGTTTTTTATGATTCCTTTTTGGTAAGAATAGATCTGCTTCTAAATTCCCCATTAAAACAATATTTTTGGTAAAAAATGCAGTTTCTGCCACATGAACAACTCTAATACACTAACAACTCTTTCATCAAGAGATGTAAAAAAATGGCTTGCTTTTGGGGTTACCTAACCTGAGCTTACTGTCCTTCAGCCCACTGAGCTAACCCAAAAGGTTGAAGGCTGAACTGCTTCCCCACAATTCAGTGGAGAGCTGCCCCTGCCATCCTCTAGTTTCCCCATCCCAATTACTGCTCCAACAGCAAAACATGCTTTTCTGGCTCGCCTGAGGCAAGGAGACTGCTGTAGGTGGTGCGTGGCAGTGACATTTTAGGAGAAGGAGTCCAACGTAGGTGGCCAGATCAGAGAGGAGACACAGAAACCCAAGCTGCAGCTCTCAGGGGACATGGTTTCCCTGCACAATTTAACTTTGAGCTGACTCAAAATAAAAGGCTGAAGGATTTTCTCTCCCACCTCCCTTTTACATCACATGGGTATTTTTCTCTTTACCAGTATCTTTAGGCTTTCAGTTCCTCTACCCAGCTACAGTCTGTTCTGCTTCTGGGAAGATTTGGAGAAAGGAACTGCAAATAGAAAATACATCCCCTTGTTTCTATCCACCTCTTCCCTCACGTGCTTTGGTAAAGAAAAAAAGTGTAGATCTTGTATCTCTTTTTCTTTAAGCTCAGATTGCTTCCCTTAATGCTTTCTTTAGTGTTTTCAGTTACACTTCTTTCTTCAAGAAGAAATAAACCACTTCACATTTAAAAGTCACAAATTGTTGCTTCCATTTTGTCAAAAAGGCTGGGCTCCTTCCAGGTTTAGAAATACACTCAAATCTGCCAAGTTTTGTCAAACATTACCTTCCTTTAACAAGCAATATTCTTACATTTTGGATTAAAGAGAAAGAGCAGAAGCAGCCATTCAAATGCCTTTTATAAGAGGGAACGTTCTGTATTTTCTTGGGTGCAGACATGGGGGAGGAAGAATATGGAGAGACAAAACAGAAAAGAAAAGAGCAGATAGAAATACCCAGCTGAGGGCCAACCTAAGTTTATAATTGGTATCAGATTCTGCCAGTCCTACTCATGTAGTGCAATCCCTATTGATTTCTGGAGGTTCCTCACAGGGTAAGCTAATGTTTAACATAAATAAGGGTTACCGAATCTTGTCCTTGAGAAGTAAGGGTCAGGAAGCTGTTATCAATTCAACTGCTGTATTCCTGACTGGCAAGCCTGCTCAATTCAGGGTTAATTAACTGATTCCTTAAAGTGGAATGTTGTGAAGGAGCATGATCGTTACCATTTATATTCATTCTAATACTGTGTATTCCAACTCCCCCTCCATCATGTCTTACAGTGAACAATCTGCTGAAGGAGAATGACAAGTCCTTGCAAAATGATCTTGAATTCTGCCAGATACTCATAGTTTAGGTTGTGTGGCAGTGCAAGATCAGATACAGTGTGAAAGGCAATAATGCACACATTTTTCATTCCAGACTATTTTCTAAGCTTGTGCGACACAAACCCCCATCGTTGCTGGGCAGCTTGCTTACTTTTCATGTCAACCTTTGCTACCTATTCCACTCCAATGTGCGTGAAAGAAACCTTGATTTGAATTTTGCCAAGATGCCATGCATCTTAATAACACTCTGGAGTGATTGGAGTCTGGATTCTGGGGCTGAATGCAATGTTTCTTCCAGGAGGCAATGTTGTGGAGAGGGGCTACAGCTGTGGTTTCTGAAGGGACCTTGGCTATGCTATCTCTGTATTCTTTCTGTCTTGCAGTGCTTGAAAATTCTAATTTGTCCACGTTTTCCTCTCTTCATTAATGTATTCTGTCCTTAAAAATTCCGTTTTTTTAAGTAGTAATGTGTATTGTCTAATTGAAAGAATAATCACAAGGAGGTGCTTGAGGTGGAAAGGCTTTTCCAGAGAGGTTCCACATGTTGTCAGCTAGTCACTCTTAATGGCAGTTTCCAGTTAGGTCCCTTAGCTTTTGGAAGTGACATTCAGTCTGACATGTGCCAGCCACACAATCTACCAAGCTCTGCGAAGTGAAAATATTAACATAAATGCATATTAAATTACTGTGTGTTAGCTCTTTAACTGAAATAAAGAGTGGGTGTTCCAGCAGAGGCAAACAAATAGCATTGATTTACACTGGCTTGAGGATTTGGTCCATTACCACTTTTATATAGCCTTTTTAGAGCAAACTGGATAAAGGCTTTTCCTGGAACATGGCAAGTAATTGCATGTTTAGGCTGACTAAGAGTAAAGCTGGGGAATCTTTCTCAAAAATTTTTCTGCTGGATAGCTGAATATTCAGGTAAGAACTACTTATTTAGTTAAATCCTCCAACCTAGGCTTGCCCCCCAGGTACATCTTCCTTCTCAGCTATGTGTTCTGAGGGGATTTCAAAGAACAGCTCTGATGATCCAGGATATCTGTGTCTGACCGGTCTGTCTTTCAAAGGAGGTCCTGTACCAGTTGCATCCATGCTGTGCTGAGCAGAGCAAAGCCCCCAGCAGCAGCCCCACACCTCACACCCAGCCTGCTTGTATGGAAAAGGTTCAAAAACCACTCCAATACTTTCTGAAAAGCTCTAGGGTTGCTGCACAAGTGCAGAGCAATGGCAGTGCATGTGAAATAACACCAATGCTTCCAGCAAATGTAGAGCTTCCTGCTCGAAGGTGACTGCTCTGCACCCACAGGACGTTGGGATAATGGCCACATGCTGAGCACCCCGCGTGCTGTGGCCTCCCCAGCAGCTCCAGAGTGTCTCCTGCAGCACTGCTGATGGTATTCTGGTGGTTGTATCTGTTTAAAAAAGCTGATTTTGTTTATAGCATAATTTGATTGCAGTTTTCTTGGGCGTTTTTGCTGCTCTAATAAGTATGCTGTGAGTACATCTGCAAGCATTCATACGTTGAGATAAAATTACTGGTGGTGCTCATCTCCCCCTGGGCTACTGCTGCTACCTCCAGTAAATGCTTGTGTGCCTGCATGCCCATGTACAGACAGATGCATGTGCACAGCACCTGATCCTGCTTCTTAATTATTTTTAGCCCAATTCCCAGAGTTGTTCTGCTTCCTGCTGATGAATGGGAAATTCTAGTAGTGCTGTTTCATTTCACCAGCCTCTCAAGTGTAGAAATTATGGTAAATTTGAGAACAAGTGAGATTAGATTGATAGTTACACCTCCTTCTTTAATTAGCCAACCACAGGATCTATGGAGACAAGGGAGGGGAATAAGAATTTACCATGACAAGAATGCTGGGGGTTCTTTCTTTTCTGTTCTTTTTTGTCTGTCTGTTCTCACTGACAGCAACCCCTTTCGTGATGTGGGGTTTATTTACAACTGCCCTGACTATGCTACATCAATGGTTTCCCTGACCTTGGCTCAATGATTATGCAACAGAGTGTTGTAAATTATCTTGTCACCAGAATCTCCTTTTAGGCAAGTATAATCACTTCCTTGTAAGATCCCAGGCCTGGTGTACAGAAAGAAAAAATCTACTGCATAATAATGAGTGCAGCGCAGTGTCAGGGATGAAAAAGCCCCTCTGCCATATGGAAAACGACCACATAGGGGTGCTGGGAACCTGAATGCCAGGAATTTGTGCAAAGTGGTTAGCAATCTTTGGCAAAAAAAGCAAAAAGTGATAAAGTGTAAGTTATTGTTTCTAGCTGCCTTACGATGTGCAGCACGCCCCGTCCCCTCTTTGGTGCAGCACTGAGTCTCTCTGTGCCTCTCTGCAGTGACACTTGGCAGTGCTGAGATCCCTCCTTGGCAGTGCTTCCACAGGCTCCATATTGCAGGGAGCATTCCTCGCCTTATTGGCTCTCTGATCAATGTGACTTGCAGTCTAGGTTTTCTACACCCATGGCAATAAAACATGTAGTGCTGGTCCTTTCCAGTGCATTAGAGGGGTGGAGTGGAGCGGTTGCTTTCTGCTCGCTAGGAGCAAATCACATTATGGAGATGAGGTACCGAATGGCCGCGTGTCTGCAGGTCTGTGTGAGCACACACGTGCATACTGATTCCTTCAAGGATGTGTATCCTCGCTTGGCTTTGCTAGCTGGGCTGCAGGAAATGTGAAAGGGATGGGCTCTGATAGTGATGGTCGTGTCCAATGAGCTAGAATCAATTTAAGATGCAGCATACCTGTTCTTGTGTTTCACTTCAGCTGAGAATTACACTTTCCCTTCCTGTATCTGAGAATGACAGAAAATGTCCCTCCCATGAAACACCCCTTTAGTATATCTCTAGACCAACTCATCAGCAACTTCATATTTCTCTCTCCAAAACCTTGAATGTAAAACCTTGGGCTGCTAAATTATTATTATTACTCTATCTGAGGGAATCACACTATCTTGTTCTTACTCCAAAGATTTTACAATTAGTCCTCAAGCACAATACTTTCTCCTCTCCCTCTCCATAGTAACAGGGGAACTGTTATTTTTGTATATTTGTTGGGAATGTAGTTAGCATTCACTGAATAAACTCAGAAAGCAATATTTCACATAGAATAATTATGAATATGTATTTACTTGAATAAGCTGTTGATTTTGCATGAATTCTGCACACTGTTTTTTAGGCAAATATGCTAATGATTGATGTGTGAAAATTTACTTTATTTTGGGCTTGTCAGACTAACTAACACAGTGATCCAAATTCAGAAAATTATTTCCTTACGCCTAAAGTACCATAGCAATTACAGGAATATTCCAGGGAAGTTGATTACTAATACATCAAACCCTTCTCTATGGATATGATGACTTTGCAGCAATATTTCCAAACAAAATTTATTTTGCTGCTGTCTCTTGGCACTGGTGTTCAATCAAATCCCCATAGCTATATTAGCTGTACCAGGAAACCGACTGCTTTATAATCCTTTCACATGGTCTCTCTGACAAACCCTGTGGACAACATTATGGACAATGATGCCAATGGGTGGTGAAAGGGACAGTGCCAGTGGGCAATGGCCACCTTGGCAGGCACTGGAGAACAGTGGATGTCATTTATCTGAGCTTTGACAAGGCTTTTGACAGTCTCCTCTGGTGTGCTGGGTGCTGAGCTGGAGGCATGAGGTCTGAGCAGGAGAATAAGATGAGTGGAAAATTGACTGGACCACAATATGGTCCATGTGGACCTCCTACCATGAAGAAGGTCACAGGTGAAGTAGTGAGTGCTTACTAGTGGTGTTCCTCAGAGGTCACTACAGGGTCTGATACTATTTAATGTCTTCATTAAAGCTGGACAACGGAGTAGGATGGACCTCTCCAAGTTCACTGATGACACAAAACTGAGGGAAGAGTCAATACACAGAAGGGGCAGGGCATTGAAGAGGGATGACAACTGGATGAAGGAATGGGTTGACAGAAGCTTCATGAAGTTCAACAAAGCCAAATGCAAAGTCGTAGAATTGTAGAATATCCTGCATCACTAAGGAATAATGTGCTGCAACAGCACAGGCTAGGGTCCAGCTTGCTAGAAAGCGGCTTTGAAGGGACAACCCAGGGGTTCTGGTAGACAAGTTGAACAGGAGTCAGCAGTGTGGCCTCATGGCCAAGAAGGTCAACACCATACTGGCTTTATTAGCAGGAGTGCAGCCAGTAGCACAGGGGAAGTGATTCTTCCCACTACTCAGCACAGGCATGCTAAGACTGTGCCTGCTGGGCTGTGGCCAGTTTTGGTCTACTCACTACAAGGAAAACGTGGCCTTTTTTACTGTGATGGTGAAGCACTGGAACAGGTTGCCCAGAGAAGTTGTGGATGCCCCATCCCTGGAACTGTTCAAGGCCAGATTGGATGAGGCTTTGAGCAACCTGGTCTAATGGAAGATGTCCTCGCCCACAGCAGGGGGACTGGAATGACATAATCTTTAAGGTCCCTTCCCATTCAAACCATTCTACAATTCTATACTGGAGCAAGTTCAGCAACATCCACCAGGATGCTCAGGGTGCTGGAACATATGGTGTACAAGGACAAGTTGAGAAAGCTGGTTGTTAATCCTGGAGAAGAGATGGCTCAGGGGGTATCTTATTACTCTCTGTAGCTACTAAGTGGTTATAGAGAAGATGGAGCCACACTTCTTGGAGGTGCACAGCAAAAGGCAAGGGGAAGTGAATATCAACTGCAGCAAGATGAATCCCAATTAGATGTAGGGAGAAGAGCTTTCACAGTGAAGATGATCAAGCACTAGAACAAGTGCTCAGAGAGGTTGTAAACTCTCCATGCTTGGATATATTCAAAACCTACCTGGATAAAGCCCTGAGTAACCCCATCTCACTTCACAGCTGACCTTATTTTGAGCAGGGCTATGGACCAGAGATATGAAAGCTCCCTTCCAGCTTATTTTGTGGTGAGTTTATCGTGAACACTTCTAGTGAATTTTGCACTTGGACAAGTACTCCTTTTATCTGTATTTTGGATATCTTTCATGTCACAGTAAATTTCACCAGAAAGGCATCCAAAGAATGGGAGTCTTGCCAAAGAAAATGAGTGCTGAGACTAATTTGTATCACGACAGTCTGGCTGTGAATTTATAAATTTATCACTCTAAAACCTGACTGGTTCCATACCTAGAGCTCTCTGTAGCCGAACATTAATCACCAGCTTCTATGTGATTTTCTAAGGAAAACCTTCCGATACTTTAATCCTCCAAGTTGTGGAGGATGCAAGCTCTGCCCTTCAGTGGGCAGCCACACTCGCTGACTCTGTGTTTCCAGCCTGCCTGACTGCACTGAGCAGCCTGTGCCACCCCACATAGGTACAAAGACTGCTCTTCAAAGATCCAAACATTACAACCTGAGTGTCTCCCACATCATTTGCATGCGGAGAAGGATGCAGAGAACTTCCAAGCTGACCTGACTGTGAGTCAATGGAAGTTGTGCTGTTGATATCAATGGCATCAAGATTTCACAGTTCCCCTCTTGTAAACATGTGCATACAAGTCCTAGAAGCAACATTTAATGCAAAAGTAAGCAAAATAAGCAGATTTACACAAACCCACAATATTTTTGTGTGGTTTTCTTTTTGAAATGTGAATGGGACATTGCTTGCAAACTGCATTTAATAGTTCATTGCCAATGACGAACCAGAAATAACCATTTTGATGTGAGTTTGTGTATGGAGGAGTATGCTTTGCACTTTGCTCCGGCATTTCTGTGGCAGGGCACTTATTCTTCTAATTGTCTGGCTGATGTGCTCAATGAAGCACGCACAGAAAAGTCCTCCAAATTGTTTAAGAAGCTTCCTTGAGTCCCCAAAGAGTATTTTCATTTCTGCTTTGTATGGCAAATAAATATGTAAGAGAAATTAAACCTGGAAGTAGCTACATGTTACAAGATTTTTTAGCATTGCTCTACTAATGTGACTGATTGAGTACAAGATGTGTTGCTTGCCATTTCCCGGAATAAAAAAATGAGCTGTTGAGTCTTAATGTGCTATTCCAATTATGGTTATAAAATACTGAATCAAGTCTTTCTTTTTTTAAAAAACCCACTTGGAATTAAACAGTTCAACAGAATTAATAATGATTCCAGATGGGCCTGTATTTGGCACTAAGAAGTGTGTGAAAGGAAACATTTTCAACCAGGAGCTTGAATGATTTATAAGAGTTCTTGAAAGATTTTTCACTAGTAAAGATGCCCTTTCAACCTCTGCACATTTGGAGCTAACAAAGGAAGTGACACTCACTGAGTGAAAATCTTGGCATTGGTGAAAAACACACATATGTTCACGAGCAAAAGTGCCTGAAATAGCACAATTAGCAAAGCCAGGTTCTTGACACACTCCTGGTGCCTTGTTTCCCTATGATTAAAAAAGGAAAATTAGCAGTTCCTCACCTTGAAGAGGTACTGAAAATAGGAAATCTTTTATGATTGTGAGGTAAACAGATACCATGGTACTGATACCTGTAGCAATACACTGAGAATAAAAGCAGCTTCTACTTGCAAGTTAAACCTTTTTTTAGGTCTAGAAGAGACAAGACACTGGGCCAAAAAGAGAGAGGTCTATGTTTGACAACAATTATTTTAGTATCTAATGCTGGGCAGACTTGGGACTACTGGAAATAGCAGAAGGCAGAGTTTCAAGCTCTTTTCCAAAAATGAACACTATCTCGCTCCACTGGCTAATTGTCTCCCTTTTCCAAAGCATCCCTGCTATAACCACAGAGTATTTAGGAGACATTTGGCTTTCTTAAATGTAGGTCATTAGCTGGAGTTAGGAAAAAAGTTAACAGTGTGTGGTCAATCGACCTCTTCACTGGTCACCATGATTCATGGAATATAATAAACAGAGGAACAAGGAAACAGATTACACACACTTCATGTGTTATGTTAAATCAATTATTAATAGACAGCTGGGTATCTTACTGCCTCATACTCTGTTACGAACTTGTGAGAATGATGAACAGCAAAGCAGAAGGTAATAGGCTGCCCTAAACCACTTTTTTACCAATTATGGTTTTAGCCCGGTGTCAGTTAATGGAAATTACTGAATTTCGCATCCTACCTCTTCTGTGATTTACAACCCATTCCTTGATCAAGACTTCAGGGAGAATGTCTTTTGCAGGGGGAGTGGAAATGACAACATATGGCTTCTGTCTCATATTACATCCATTTGTAACCTGCAGATTTAGCTTCTTTTTTTCCTGCAAAGCCTGAGAGACTCCCCCCAGTGCAGCTAGATCCCAATGCCACAGAATCTTTCTCCTTGCCAAATTACCCCCTTTTATTCCAATATCCCTTTCCTTTATTCCACCACTTTAACACTTTCTGTCTGCTAATGTCACAGTCTTTCTTTGCACATAAGACTGCCCA
This sequence comes from Lepidothrix coronata, assembly GCF_001604755.1. Lineage (NCBI taxonomy): Eukaryota > Metazoa > Chordata > Aves > Passeriformes > Pipridae > Lepidothrix > Lepidothrix coronata. The sequence goes on along the minus strand of NW_016690493.1, from coordinate 216,295 downwards.
ATTATTCATAATTTCTGGGCCCCAGTTCAACAAGTCTGTTTGGAGATGATAGTTACTCTGCACACACAACTTCCTTTCATATCAGTGGTCCTGAGGCTTATATAAGGCTCCTGAGAGCCTTATATAATGGCATTCTTATTTACTTGGTTTAAAATATTAACAAATTATTCTACACGCAAATTAGTGGATTCCATTTCTTCCTAGAGCCATCATGTGCTGAAGTCACACATGGCTTTATCCCGTAAGTGTCATGATCCTTGTTATAATTTAAAGGCAGGTGTAGTGTGATCATGAATTTCATTCACTAATTCTAATTATTGAAAATGAGCAAGAATTAGCCTTTAATGTTTAATTTTTAATTGCATCTTTATTGTATAAGCAGTATATCTCTACTTTCTATTAATTCTAAACTTGAGAAACATCGAAACTGGTCCTTTCACTTCCTGAATTTTCCAGGCCTTCAGTTCTTTCCTATTTACAGCTGCATGACCTTGGGAAAAAAAATCCAAACCAACAAACCTTGCAGCCTGCATATTGGATCTATGAGAGTTTCCTTTTAGTCCATGTACACTGAGGCAGGTTCTGACACCCCGCACACCCCACAGCACTGCACTCGTCAGGTTGTGTTCCCTGCTCTCTTCTGCTTAGGGAGCTGTGGGCACAGACACTTCTTCTCCTTCACCCTCAATATGAAATTATCCCTTTTAAAGGGGTTTACAATGTTGCTCAGTTCCTTCTTGTTCTTGCTTGTTTTTTGCTCTTTTGCTAGAAAGATTGGTGGAGAATCTCATCATGTACTTTTTCTTCTCTCTGCCTTACTCAGTAGCCTCCGTGAAGTGTTTCATGTTGTCCACAGCTCCGTAACTTTTCCATTCATTCAGCATGACTTTCTAGTGTTTAAACCAAAACTCATCCAAGTGGATGGAAAAATTCCTAATTCCCTCAGTTTCTGGGCCTCATAAACTTGGCTTGTTTCTGCAACTCTTTGCGCCTTTTATATAATTATTTATAACTTTGCAAAGTCATTGGGAAGTTTTTATAAATGTTACCCAAATGGAATGTCAGGGTTTCACAACACCCTCTGCAGAGCTGTAAATGATCTAGAAAACTCAGAAAACTCAGAAAATTTGTTGTCCTGAATAAAATAATATTAATGATTTGGAGTTCAAGTTGGGCTTAGGCAGGCAGAGCAAAGCACCCGCAACTCTGCCTAGGAAACACAGGGAGAAAAGCCAAACCTCATAAACATTTCCTTTCAAGGAAAATAGGTTTTGAAACAATGTAAATAATGACATTACCAAAAACATGTTTTTCTTCTAGGACAACACCATCCAGAATGGCTGGTTTTTTCCATTTAGGAAATAAAGGTCTATGAAAACCATCAAAATCTATCAGAAGCTAACAATCTGTACAAGAACAGGAACAATCAAATTAAAATTAACCTTATTTTTGTTAGGATTGTAGGAGCCGTCTAGGTTGTTTTTTTTTTTCTTTGAAGGTCTCATTTTCTGACAAAAGATCAGCTTCAACAGAATTTTCAACCTATGCTTTTTTACATCTTTTTATAAAATAGCAGATGCGAACACTAACATTTATTCACAAAAACAGCTCCAGATTTGAATCAACCACTAGGAAAAATACAACCTTGCTGCTGTTCCTTGGTAAGAGACAGCCTTTCTGCCTTCTCCCTGACCCGGCCCGTGATAAAGGTACGAGTTGGGGCTTGAATCCTGGAAGACCCTGTGGCAGACTGGATTGTTATTCACTTCCTGACAGCTGTGTTGCAGTAGTATAACACGACGTTCAGGACTGCGTATGCACAGCATTACTTCATTCTTGGGATATATCCTTCTATCCTTCACAATCCCTCTCAGTTACGCAGGAGAGGCTTCTAGCTGTTCCCTACCGACTGGAAAAGGTGAGGGCAGTTCCCAGCCCATTCATTGGTCTCTTAACAAATCCTTGCTGCCGCAGTCGTGTGATCCCAGAGAGGAGAAATTAAAATGAGAACCTCTGCTTCTAATGCAGATTCTGAGCCATTAAATAAGTACCTGGGCTTGCAGGCACACAACACCTCTGTTAAAGGAAAAGCTACAAGCCCAAACTGATTGTTTATGAGTATGATTTTTCTTCTTAAAAATGCAAATTTGCAGCAGGCCCACATGTATTTCTGATGTACCGGAAAAAGGCGTTCGAATGAACTGGCAGATTATAAAACCCACTAGAAAGTGAAGCTCACTTCTGCTTTCCCAGTTGCCTAGGTGATTAACATGAGATAAATACAGTTCTTCCTATGTTTAGTCTTAAATCCTTAAGACAAAGAATTTTTTGACTTTGTGTTGCAAGATATGAAGGTGTTTCAACAGCCAGATTTCACAAGAGCTGTGCCCTCCTCCTTTCCTTTTTTTTTTTTTCTGTATCGCATTTCTGCTGTGAAGGTCACCTTATAGTCACTGGCTGAGCACCCTCCAAGCTCTCTTAGGGCTGGGAGGGGGAGGACTGTCTCTGGGGGCAACACAGTTCAGTGGGTGTGTGCCTGTATGTAAAGCTCCCATGAGTTAAAAATAGCAAGTCATATGTAATTATCTTTAGTGCTGGTAACAACCCCATAAGCACTAGAACATCAAAAGGTGGTTGTCCCTGAAAAAGAGCAGATTGCTGGGCTGGGAATCAGAATACCAGGTTTATGCCTCTGGTGTCCTCACCAAACTGTGCAACCCTGATCTAGTCAACTAATTTCTAATCCTCCCCCTATTCTTCTTCTGTCGTCTGTGTTTGGAGAGTAAGTCCTTTGTGACAGGGATGGTCTCTCCCTGGCTGTTTGTACAGTGCACAACACAATAGACCGTGATCTCCGTTGATGGCTCCCAAACACAGAGCCTTCAGAGGAGACTTCTGGTACGGAGATCACCTTGTGTGATGGCTTCAGAAAACCTGGTTCTCCTGCTTGTTTTTCCTTCTCCTTTCTGAGATCAGGAAAGAGATCTACAAAAATGTGGAACTGGTTTCTCTGGCTTATATGGCAAACAGGCTTTTTTTTTTTTCCTGTCTCCCTCAATTCAGTATTACAAAGAAACAAAACCTTTTTCGAATCAAAAAAATTCCCTGCATGTCTTCAGGGTTTTACCTCCTGCTTCCTCTCCCTCTTCCTGGGCTGGCAGAAGGTGCCACATCTGCAAATATGTGCTTCCTTTAATGTCTTCAGTTTCTTCCATGGTTCTCTGCTGACCTCTGGAACCTCTCCGGGGATTCCCGGAGCAAATTTTAGTTGGTCAAAAAGGTCTCTTCTTTACAGAGGCAGCCACAAACATGTGCGTTATGCCTAATCCATGTTGAGGTTATAAACAGCTGCATCTGCCTAGCCTTATTTACCCACAAATTCGGAATAATTTTTGTAAGACTTGAACAGCCACATGTTGATAGTAATCTGATTTAAAAAATAATTTATTTTCATTTTTTTTTAACTGGGAAGCAAGAACAATATCATCACCCTTCATTTAACCTCACAGCTCCATGGTGGAGGAGACAAATTAGAATAGCATCTATTTTAAAGATTGAGCAAATAGAGGTAAGGGATTACAGTGTAATTTGTCTGGCTCCTACAGAATTCAGAGGTGAGATTGGAGGGATGAAGCTGGTGGTGCTTAAGCCAAAGCAGCCCATCACGTGCATGCTATCCAGGAGGGAAACTATTCTCCTATGGGCCAAAACCTTTCCACCACCCTGCAGGGCAAAGCGGAGAGCTGCCTTTTCCATTCTGTGCATTGTGCATGAGTTTGGAGCTGCTTCAAAAAGGAAGTTTGAAAAAAAAGAAAAGAAAAAAGGAGAAGAAGGAGAAGTTATTTCAGACATGTTTCCTAGGTTGTTGGTTGTGTTTGATGTTTTCAGCTGAAGCCAAATGGAATGAAGCAAATGCAGCCCTGGTTACAGTGCGCTGTTTCCCTGGCTGGCAGGGACACCTAGTGGGTAGGACAACGTGTGCTGGAAAAACACACTGTCTTGACTTCCCACCAAGGGCAATATTTCATTTCTGAGTCATGCTGATGCCTAATTGACGCTCGTGTTATCCTTCAGAATTAGCACGGAGTTGGGAGGAGTTTACAGCCAAACCTCCTTCAAGGAACAGTGATTGTAATGTGAGAAGGTGATCTGAGCAGCATTACCCAAACTACTGCTAACGGGGAAACACTGCCAGCCTAACTTTCGTGCAATTTTTTCTTTTGAAGCCTGTTACAGTCATAATAACACCTACACTGGCTCTATGTGAGACCTGCCTCGGTGGTGGCATGATTCATCTCTGTCTGCAGTTACACATTTCATGGGGTGTTGCATTGGGGCCACTTTTATTGTATTGCAGACACCTACAAAATGACATTTACTGCTGGTCTCAGTGGGACACCTTCAGCAGAAAAAGCAGCAGGAAGCTTAAAAGGAAGAGAAGGGCAGTGTGACCATCTGCCTCCCCAAAACCAGCAGGGCTGTTTGGAGTCAGTGCTGGACCCAAATCTGTCCTGCCTCCTCGTTGCTCACAGAACAGGCTGGCTGTTCTGAGGCCCTGTCCCTCAAGCTGTGTACCAGATTGGCTCCTTGACTGCATTTCCTTAACGCAGGTTTTTATGGGAAGAGGTTGTTGGCTGATTTCTTTGTTTCCATCGTGGCACTGTGGACAACTTTTTTCCTGGACTCTTCCCAAGCACCTGTCTGAGAGGGCTGGCATGCGGATGCTACATTCCAGATCGGTGGCATCCCTGAAATCCTCCAGCTCATGCCAGAAACAGACATTACATGTGGGAGATTTCATGTAGGGAAAAAACAAATCCTTTTATTAGCATGTTAATTTTTTTGGTTTAGGATACTTTTCCTCTGCAAACTACAAAATGCAGAGGCTGGGAAGAAGCAGCCTTCTGCTACCACTGTAGGCCCCAAAGAGGTTCTTATACTTAGAAATATAAGATGAACTGCAGCTTCTGAATCAGAAACAGATCATATAAATAGCAAGAAGCAGTTATGCTCTGGACATTTTGAAATCATCTTCTTCTGATCTAATTATATGCTAGCAGTAAAACTGACACAGTTATGGCCCTTTTCCCTTTTTTCACCTTTTACTAGGAATTCTATCTTAGGATTAATAGGCACTTGCATAATTTCTGTCCTATGTGCTATATTAAGGAGCAGCTACATCATCAGCAAATATTTTTATTGTGCTGATACTGCACACAAAGTCAAATGCAAAGGTACAGAGCTTTTTTTTTTACCTCTGAAACTCTCAACATAATTTGAGTAGCTTATACCTCATAAGTTCTTTCATTAAAGAAAGAGACTTAATTTCATATTAGGAAATTAATATATTTGAAGGAGAGAGTAAAAATTGCTCCTTTCTTACATAGCTGCACTGTTTCGTAGCAGGACCTAAATATGTGTATGCTAAGCACTGATGATGGGAATAAACAGTAGAAAATATATTTAATAAGACTTTTGGCACTAATAACCTGAATTCATACACAGAAGCGAGCGAAATGCAGTTTATGCAAAATTATGATGATCAGTGTGTATACAAATAGATGAAAAAACCCTCAAAGTATTATTGCCAATGACTCAATGTCAAACTGGAAGTAAATTTCATGAGAGCATTCCAAGCAGATGTGCAGAGATCTTCAGGACTGATTTCAGTCAATATTTTTATTAGTGATTTGAAGGATAAATATAGAGTACACTTATAAAATTTGCTCAATCTGGCAGACAGGATCAGAATGCAAAATGCTAAATTGAAGAGATGGTCTCAGATCAACAAGATGAAGTTCACTAACGACAAATATGAAGCGCCACACTGCAGAGGGAGATATCAAATGCATAAATATGAATTGGGAAATAATCAGCTCAGCATCAATATGAGAAGATGATACTGTGTGTGTAGTGGTTCATAAATTAAATATGACTCAGCAATGTGATTATGCTGCAAAAATTGCTAATCCCACCTGGAGTTCCGTTAATAGAAGTGTTGTATGTGGAAGAGGAGAGATTTTGCAGGCATCAGGCTGAATGCCAGAGGCTCCTTAATTACAATCTGGGTACCCAAATAGACCATACTGCCCATCACCTTCCAGACCTTCCCTTTGCTCCCTCTCCAGGCCTTTTTCTCAGCCACAGACATTCTTTGCTGGCTTCCTCCATGAAGGATTCTTGACCTCTTCTTCCCTTTAGAAAACACTGCCCATAGTCCTGTTGCATCATGTTGTTACTTCTTATGGAAGAAGACTGGTAGTCTCCACATGGATCTTTTGCCAGGAGCGGTCTCCATATGGGTCCTATAGGTCCATATGATCCTACATAGGCAACATGCACTTCTCATTGGAAACTCACAGTGACACTGGCAATGGCAAGGAGGGCACCTGATGCTCCTGCAGAGGTGCTGGCTCCTGGCAGCTTTGTTCTGACACACAGGAGTATCACACAAACCAGGGCAAGTGTGTCACTTGCAGGTACAGCTCTATTCAAAGGCGAAATAAAATATTTAAGAGAAAGAAAGAAGGAGACAGTCCCCTGAGAACTACCACTGTCCCAGGCAAGACAAGAACATGGAGGGAAATGATTGCATTTCATTGCCTCGTTTTTTAATCACAGTGAAATTTTTTAAGTTGTTTGGGTTTGGGGTTTTTTAAACCACCCAGGATTTAATACTCCCCGGAACTGTGCCTGTTGCACTGTGTGATGACCGCGGGAGCTGCCCCAGAGCTGTGACACTGACCCGCCTGCAGCCGGCAGCTCACCGGGATTCAAAGCTCCTTCCATCACTTCTGCAGGAGGAACGGGACGATGGGAAGGCTCCGACAGCGCTAGCAAAGACATAATATCTGTTTCAGAAATCCTAAACTGGCACCCAAAAACTGAGAGGGGGGTGGGTGGCTGCTCCCAAAAGCCCGAGGCTGCCGCTAGATGGCAAACTTTAATTTTTAAATCCTGGAGCTGCCGGGGCTCGTGCCTGGGGCCACGGCCGGCCAGGGATTAGGACCAGGACCCCATCCCCGCCGCACAGTGCCCAGGGGGCTCCCAGCTTTCCTGCTGCCCCGCTCCTTCTCAGGCACCGACCGCCATCCGACTCAAAGGTTCCCTGGGAGCTTGTGCGCACTAAAGAGCCACGAAATGCTTTGCCAGGTGTCACTTCCCCCGTAGCCCATAGGGCTCTCCTGCGGTTTTCCTCTGTATGGAGACTCCTGGCGATGCCCTGAGCGGGAGGGACGGAGGTCCAGGCGGTCGCTCAGTCAGGCTCGGAAAGGACACGGACGGGGCTCTGCGGGACGGGTCTCACCGGCAGCTGGACACTCTCCAAAGATCCACTGCCCTTTCTGCTGAAGCCCTGCTTTTTCTTCCTCTCTTGGCCCTGGGCTCAGACTGGGTGTTCTGGAGAACAGAGGTGTTTTTCAAGGCTAAGGACATTGTATAGGGTGGGAAAAAGCCTTTTCTGCTCTTCTCTCCCCGATGATTATCTCGGAAAGCATTAGGAGGTAAGCTAAGAAAGCAATTCTGCTGAACCTGGTCTTCTCCAGATCTTTATCAATCCCCGAGGAAATGGGCACAAACCACAAAATCTGAGTGGTGCCAGCATTACAGCAACCTCAGGTCTTGCCATATTGTGATAACTACATAAAGCACATAATGTTTTACATATATTTTAGGAAATTCTAAATATTGTCTAAATCAATCAATTTTCTTATGAACCTAATGAAAATATTCATCTTCCCTGTCAGCTACGCGTGTTGCCTTATTTTAATCAGTTAATTTATCTCAATGTGAAGAGATACCTCAATGGATACCGGGAAACTCAAACCCAAGTCTGAGATATGTGCTCTCCTGTATAGAAATAAACTGTTTCTCATACCACAGGCTTTAGACTAAGAGCTGACTTATGCACAACATCACCTCTAATATGGCAACTGCAAGGTCCTTCAATGGGATAAATTGCACTTCCTCCACAAATATAGTTAACTGTTCTGTGTGACACTACCAGGAAGAGCATTTCTTCACCACACAGATCATGTTTATGTGGCAAAGCATGGTGGTTAATATGGCAACATCTGTGAACCCTAGGGCTCCACAGGATACTGTATGGTTTTCTTTGCACCTGCCTGTCATGGCAGTCCTTCTACATCTTTTAAAATCTTACTTACTAAGTCATTAAATACCCAGCAGTTGTCCTCTACACACTAAAACTCTTGCAGAATTTTGCAATGTATTATGAAAAATAGTGGTTGCTTTTACTGAATTGTTGTATTGTAAATTACATGGCATGAATGCCATGTGAGATGTAGTCTTCATCTTCTATATTTTAATTTTTCTTCAGTTGTGTGGTCCTACATCCAGTGTCATTAGCTGCAGGCAGTGTCAGAGACATCCTATCCAACTGACAAAGAGCTGGCTCCTCACCATGGTATTGAGAGTCTCCATTTTGAAGCCCAAACTTCCCCAAATGGGCAAGGATCTCCTCTGACTCCATACAGCAGGGTTAATCACCTCATTTCAAACATAATGCCCTGAATGAGGTTTTTTTACCAACAAAAGCAATATTGAATGTCTAGAACTTAGATGTTGCAGGAATGGGAGGAGTTCAAAATACCCTTGGGCTGAATAAAGGACTTCTACCTCTGGACCTCTTGGTGAAGCCCTTCCCTTGAGGCATGGACTGGTACAGCACACTCAGAAGGAGGCCTCTGCCTCCTTTTTACTTTCTATGGGATTGGGATATGTGGTTCCTCTAGCTTTTCCTGCAAATGGCAGTCCAAACTCATGTTTCCCAGATCACCAATAACAGGGTCAAACTGAGCCCAGATGCCTCCTTCTCCTTCTCCTTCTCTTTCTCCTTCTCCTTCTCTTTCTCCTTCTCCTTCTCCTTCTCCTTCTCCTTCTCTTTCTCCTTCTCCTTCTCCTTCTCCTTCTCCTTCTCTTTCTCCTTCTCCTTCTC